>NC_030416.2:38106567-38129067 GCF_001660625.3 Ictalurus punctatus
AAAAAAGCTGTTAATGCTGTAACTGTTTCACGCACGTTCAAATGTGTATTTATCTACATTTACATATAGCTTAACTTTACCCTACCTCAACCCTAACCCTAGTTTAACCCTAACCGTAGCTTAAACTTAAACCTGTTTTAAACCCCAGTGGAAGGATGCGAGTGGAAGAGAACAGAATGTGAGTGTTCCCTTGGTAAGATTCGTAAAAGTGTTTATAATTAATCATTTTATTCTGTGTTAAAACATCCATATAGAGCTCACATCTGCATAAATGTACAGAAATCCTAGCATCTGTGTACTACATCACAAACATGCACAAACATATAAACAATACATTCATGCATAATAATTTATCCCATTATTAATCCTAATATTATTACACAAACCCTAGCTCACCCCAAGCCTAGTTCAACACTGACTTAAACCCTAATCCTATCTCAACCCTAATCCTATCTCAACCCTAATCCTATCTCAACCCCAATCCTATTTTAACCCTAATCCTATCTCAACCCTAATCCTATCTCAACCCTAATCCTATTTTAACCCTAATCCTATCTCAACCCTAATCCTATCTCAACCCCAATCCTATTTTAACCCTAATCCTATCTCAACCCTAATCCTATCTCAACCCTAATCCTATCTCAACCCCAATCCTATTTTAACCCTAATCCTATCTCAACCCTAATCCTATCTCAACCCTAATCCTATCTCAACCCTAATCCTATTTTAACCCTAATCCTATCTCAACCCTAATCCTATCTCAACCCCAATCCTATTTTAACCCTAATCCTATCTCAACCCTAATCCTATCTCAACCCTAATCCTATCTCAACCCTAATCCTATTTAAACCCTAATCCTATTTTAACCCTAATCCTATTTAAACCCTAATCCTATTTAAACCCTAATCCTATTTTAACCCTAATCCTATCTCAACCCTAATCCTATCTCAACCCTAATCCTATCTCAACCCTAATCCTATTTTAACCCTAATCCTATTTAAACCCTAATCCTATTTTAACCCTAATCCTATCTCAACCCTAATTCTATTTTAACCCTAATCCTATCTCAACCCTAATCCTATCTCAACCCTAATCCTATCTCAACCCTAATCCTATTTTAATCCTAATCCTATTTTAACCCTAATCCTATTTTAACCCTAATCCTATCTCAACCCTAATGTACCAGGTACTAGCCTGACGGGAAGAGGAGAAGGAGAAGTACAGATAGAGGTAGATGAGAGATGTTAGAAGAGAGCTAAAGGTCATTTAAAGCTCTCAGCTCGCCTTATCTCCTTTTAGGAAACACTAGACTAATGCAGAGTGACACACACTTCTCTTCTGAAAACACAAGTGAAGAAGTTTAAACAGAGGTGCAGAATGAGGACATGGTCTCTCTGATACAGAGAAATGATCATCTGCATTAAAGAGAGAGAAACACTTGCAGTGCTCAGATAGGAAGAGGGAAATGGAAGCCAACATCTCTGATCAAGAAGAGTTATGTTCCTAAATACTGTGTTTGTTGTTTTGCTTCTACAGATAACGTAGTTTGTTTAAAAAAAAAATTAAATTAAAAAAAAAAAATCTTTGAAAGAGTAGATTTTTTTGTTGTATGAAATAAGCAGATGTGCACATGTTTAATTAAACCTCAGTTGCATTAATAAATGTAAATCTTTTTTTTTTTACATTAAATACAAAAATTACTTGCAGATCACTTGGCACAGATAAATAGTGATACATATCTTTTTTTTTTTTTTAAATGACATCTGGAGTGTCTTGCTTTAATACCTTAATCACACATTTGTAACAGTGTAACTAGTATTATTACTAGTTTATAAATCAACACACGGTCTGGGATCTAAATACCTTACAGATATGTTTACTGAATATAAACCGAACAGGCCGATCAGATCGTGAGGATCGGGTCAGTTAGAAATACCAAGGGTTCCCTCAAAACAAGGTGAGACAGCGTTTAGCTATTACACCACCGTGGCTGGAACCAGCTTCCAGAAGAAGTACGATGTGTTCAAACTCTAGCCACATTTAAAACCAGGCTGAAAACACGTCTATTTACCTCGCATTTACTGACTGATTTACACATTGCTTTTTTATTCATTTTTTTATTTCCTGCTCATTTTAATGCATTTTTTTATATTTTTATTTCTTACTTTTATTTCTTGTTCTTATATTTTTTAATATCTTGTATTTTCTTCATAATTTTTAAGTAACGCACTTTGAATCACCATTGTATATGAAATGTGCTATATAAATAAACTTTCCTACATTGTATTTAAACAAAAAATGTATAAAAAGAAGGTATTTGATATTTTCTTTTAATAAACTGCATAGTTTTTTGAAGATAAACTTTTGATGATGCAAAGATTTTGATGCATGCAACACATTCCAAAAAAGTTGGGACAGGGGTAATTTAGGACTAACAGCGATGTGAGAAGTTGAAATAAGAAGGTGATGTGGAACAGGTGAGGAGATCGTCTAATCATAGTATATAAGGAGCCTCCAGAAACGGCCGAGTCCTTCAAGAGCGAGGACGGGTCGATGCTCGCCGATCTGCCGACAGATGCGTCAGTGAATAATCCAACACTTTGAGAAGAACATTCCCCAAAGACAAATCGGTAGGATTTTGGGCGTTTCACCTTCTACAGTGCACAATATAATTAAAAGATTCAAGGAATCCGGTCGAATCTCAGTGCGTCAAGGGCGGGGCCGAAAACCTCTTCGGAATACACGTGATCTCCGATCCCTCAGACGTCACCGTCTTAAAAACTGTCATGAGTCTGTAATGAAGATACTGCGGTAAAGCTTTGTCAGACGACACCATTCGCCGCTGCATCCACAGACGCAAGTTAAGGCTTTACTATACATAGCAGAAGCTGTACATCAACACTGTCCAGAAGCTCCACCCACTTCCAAGCTGTTATCAGCATCAGGTCCAATAGCCAGCGTCTGTCATGGTATGGGGCGTGTCAGTGCCCATCATCTGGGTAACTTGCACGTCTGTGAGGGCAGCATTAATGCCGAGAGACATGTACACATTTTGGAGCAACATACGCTGCCATCCAGAGCAGGACAAAGCCAGACCACATTCTGTCCGGATTACAAGCGCATGGTTGCGTAAACAGAGAGTGCGGGTGCTAGCATGGCCTGCTGCGGTCCTGACCTGTCTCCCATTGAGAACGTGTGGCACGTTATGAAGCACAAAATAAGGTGACGAAGTCCTCGTACAGTTATACTGCTGAAGAAATATGAAATGGATGAATGGGGAAAATTCCGCTTGCTAAACTTGACCAAGTGATGTCTTCACTCAGCGTCCAAACGCTTAATAAGTGTTATTAAAAGAAAAGGTGATGTTACACAGCGGTAAACAGTCAACTGTCCCAACTTTTTTGGAATGTGTTGCACTCATCAGAATTGAAATGAGTGTATATTTTCAAAAATAAATTGAATTCACAAAGTAAAATATCAAATAACGTGTTAATAATGTGTTTTCAGTATAGTAAAGGCTGAAAATTTCAGATGACTCTTTTTTTTTTTCTTTTGCATTTTCCATACTGTCCCAACTTTTTCGGAATTGGGGTTGTAGAAACACATTTTCCAGATTGTCTGATGAGAAGAAATAATGTCAATATACACAATGCATAGTTATATAAATTTCATTATTGCAGCAAACGGTGTGTGTGTGTGAGTGTGTGTGTCTGTGTGTGTCTGTGTGTGAGTGTGTGTGTGTGTGTGTGTGTGTGTGTGTGTGTGTGTGTGTGTGTGTGTGTGTGTGCGTATGTGCATGTGTGTGTGCAGTTGAGCACCAGGTGTGCACAGTGCTAGGTGGTGCAGGTGTGTCTTGTTCCAATTCCCTTTTGATGGTTCCCCTGGTTTTGGTACGTTACTATGGTGATCATAGTTGCTCTGTGATGCAGTAGAAACAGTAAGAGTGACACACTCCTGGGATACACACAGAGTAACACACTCCTGAGTAACACACTCCTGAGATACACACAGAGTAACACACTCCTGAGTAACACACTCCTGAGATACACACAGAGTAACACACTCCTGAGTAACACACTCCTGAGATGCACACAGAGTAACACACTCCTGAGTAACACACTCCTGAGATACACACAGAGTAACACACTCCTGAGTAACACACTCCTGAGATACACACAGAGTGACACACTCCTGAGATACACACAGAGTGACACACTCCTGAGATACACACAGAGTGACACATTCCTGAGATGCACACAGAGTGACACACTCCTGAGTTACACACAGAGTGACACACTCCTGAGATACACACAGAGTGACACACTCCTGAGATACACACAGAGTGACACACTCCTGAGATACACACAGAGTGACACATTCCTGAGTTACACACAGAGTGACACACTCCTGAGTTACACACAGAGTGACACACTCCTGAGTTACACACAGAGTGACACACTCCTGAGATACACACAGAGTGACACACTCCTGAGATACACACAGAGTGACACACTCCTGAGATACACACAGAGTGACACACTCCTGAGATACACACAGAGTGACACACTCCTGAGATACACACAGAGTGACACACTCCTGAGATACACACAGAGTGACACACTCCTGAGATACACACAGAGTGACACACTCCTGAGTTACACACAGAGTGACACACTCCTGAGATACACACAGAGTGACACACTCCTGAGATACACACAGAGTGACACACTCCTGAGTTACACACAGAGTGACACACTCCTGAGATACACACAGAGTGACACACTCCTGAGATACACACAGAGTGACACACTCCTGAGATACACACAGAGTGACACACTCCTGAGTTACACACGGAGTAACACACTCCTGAGATACACACTCCTGAGATACACACAGAGTGACACACTCCTGAGATACACACAGAGTGACACATTCCTGAGATGCACACAGAGTGACACACTCCTGAGTTACACACAGAGTGACACACTCCTGAGATACACACAGAGTGACACACTCCTGAGATACACACGGAGTGACACACTCCTGAGTTACACACGGAGTAACACACTCCTGAGATACACACAGAGTGACACACTCCTGAGATACACACAGAGTGACACACTCCTGAGATACACACAGAGTGACACACTCCTGAGATACACACAGAGTGACACACTCCTGAGTTACACACGGAGTAACACACTCCTGAGTTACACACAGAGTGACACACTCCTGAGATACACACAGAGTGACACACTCCTGAGATACACACAGAGTAACACACTCCTGAGTTACACACTCCTGAGATACACACAGAGTGACACACTCCTGAGATACACACAGAGTAACACACTCCTGGGATACACACAGAGTAACACACTCCTGAGTTACACACTCCTGAGATACACACAGAGTGACACACTCCTGAGATACACACAGAGTGACACACTCCTGAGTTACACACTCCTGAGATACACACAGAGTGACACACTCCTGAGATACACACAGAGTGACACACTCCTGAGATACACACAGAGTGACACACTCCTGAGATACACACAGAGTGACACACTCCTGAGTTACACACGGAGTAACACACTCCTGAGTTACACACTCCTGAGATACACACAGAGTGACACACTCCTGAGATACACACAGAGTGACACACTCCTGAGATACACACAGAGTAACACACTCCTGGGATACACACAGAGTAACACACTCCTGAGTTACACACTCCTGAGATACACACAGAGTGACACACTCCTGGGATACACACAGAGTAACACACTCCTGAGTTACACACTCCTGAGATACACACAGAGTAACACACTCCTGGGATACACACAGAGTAACACACTCCTGAGTTACACACTCCTGAGATACACACAGAGTGACACACTCCTGAGATACACACAGAGTAACACACTCCTGAGATACACACAGAGTGACACACTCCTGGGATACACACAGAGTGACACACTCCTGGGATACACACAGAGTAACACACTCCTGAGATACACACAGAGTGACACACTCCTGAGTTACACACAGAGTAACACACTCCTGAGATACACACAGAGTAACACACTCCTGAGTTACACACTCCTGAGATACACACAGAGTGACACACTCCTGAGATACACACAGAGTAACACACTCCTGAGATACACACAGAGTAACACACTCCTGGGATACACACAGAGTAACACACTCCTGAGTTACACACTCCTGAGATACACACAGAGTGACACACTCCTGAGATACACACAGAGTAACACACTCCTGAGATACACACAGAGTGACACACTCCTGGGATACACACAGAGTGACACACTCCTGGGATACACACAGAGTAACACACTCCTGAGATACACACAGAGTGACACACTCCTGAGATACACACAGAGTAACACACTCCTGAGTTACACACAGAGTGACACACTCCTGAGATACACACAGAGTAACACACTCCTGAGATACACACAGAGTGACACACTCCTGAGATACACACAGAGTGACACACTCCTGAGTAACACACAGAGTGACACACTCCTGAGATACACACAGAGTGACACACTCCTGAGATACATGTGTGTGTGTGTGCGCGTGCGTGTTGCAAGTTCACCATGGTAGAGGCCTACTTTCACAGAGTTGAAAATAGCATAAAACAAGCAGAATGTGTGTGTGTGTGTGTGTGTGTGTGTGTGTGTGTGTGTGTGTGTGTGTGTGTGTGTGTGTGTGTGTGTGTGTTTTGCACCTGCGCATCATCCAGGGACATATTTTCTGTAAAGAAGTTGTGTGTGTGTGTGTGTGTGTGTGTGTGTGTGTGTGTGTGTGTGTGTGTGTGTGTGTGTGTGGTGATTAAAAGCATTGCTGGGAGGAGTTCATAGATGAGACAGTTTGGCTGTAGTGAGTAAGGGAAGAATGGAAACTAGGGGACACTGGAATGTAGAAACTGTACCTAAAGGTCATTTGGAAATTAATAGAACTATAGAGTACTATAATTATATAAGGACACTGCGGGGACATGGAAACCAGAACACAAGGGGACACCGGAAGCTGTTGAAACAGGAAATTAGGGGACACTAAAGAACAAGCAAATTATGGGTCACTAAGCTAGGCAACAAAAAATTAGTGACATTGGAAATGATGGAAATTAGAAATTAGTGGATACTGGAAAGTAGTGAACATTCTAAACTAGGGGACAGTGGAATTTAGGAGATGGTGGAAACTACAGGACGGTGTAAACTAGGAGACAGTGAAAACTACAAGACGGTGGAAACTAAAGGACGGAGGAAATTAGGAGACGGTGGAAACTACAAGACAGTGGAAACTACAGGACGGAGGAAACTATGGGACGGTGGAAATTAGGGGACGGTGGAAACTACAGGACGGTGGAAACTAGGGGACGGTGGAAATTAGGGGACGGTGGAAACTAGGAAACGGTGGAAACTACAGGACGGTGGAAACTAGGGGACGGTGGAAATTAGGGGACGGTGGAAACTAATTACCAAACAAACTGTTGGAAAATAAGACTGGGAACAAGAAATTAGAGACACTGAATAGTAATCGGTAATAAAATCAGTAGACACTGGAACTTAATAAGATGGGAAAGTAGGGAACACTGCAAACTAGGGTACACAAGACACCAGGACATAAGCAAACCGGGGAACAAGCAAATTATGAGACACTAAACTATGAAAGAATTAGAGACAGTGGAAACTAGAAATTAACATAGGAAATTAGGGGACAGTGGAAACGAGTGAACTATAGAATAGTAGACTGAGAAGTGCACTACATCCCCTGTTATCGAGTGTTTATTCAGTATAACAGATACCATAACGCAGTTTGATGAGAACTGACCCCTCCCTGTGGCTCCGTCCTCCACGCCAGTGTACTACATAAAACTGTAGCCAGTATTTAAGACACAACCATGTGGAAACTCACCATTAGAACAAGGTAATTACAACATGTAATCTCTCTCTCTCTCTCTCTCTCTCTCTCTCTCACACACACACACACACACACACACACACATACACACATACACACACACACACACACACACATACACACATACACAGAGCAACCAAAAATACTCATTTCTGATTAGTTTGTAGATGTGTGTTATGTAATTATATTCTCATTAATATAATTCAGAGCAAGACAACACATTTGGGATGTAACTATAGCAACAATTCTGTTAGGGTAGTGTATTGGTATGTGGGCGGGGTTAAAGATTGTCTGAAGCAGTTTATCCAGTCACATGAATTAATGTAAATTATTTAGCTGAAGGTAGCTCATCGGACGTGAAACTAACTACAGTTCAAGTTATGTTTTATTCTATCTTATTTAAATTTTCATTATTTTATTATTTTATTTTTATTTCATTATATATATATATATATATATATATATATATATATATATATATATATATATATATATATACACACAGTCTGTTCTGAAGTGAACTTGATCGTATTGTACTTTATCGTACGGTGACAATAAATGTGTTAGGTTTTATTTTAGTATCTTGTAGACAGTAGATATTTTTCTGGTCTGTTCAGTCAGCTGTCACTCTCAACAGTAGATACGAGGTTTTTCTACCGTGCCTACGCTCCACACTCTGCTGCTGGATATAAAAGATTAGGCTACTTCTACTTTATCTGGTAAAATAAAAGGATGTGCTGGATCAAGTGCTATTCCATGTGCTGCTGAATAATAAGTGTGGAAGTCATTGTTAAAGTAAATCAGTGATTATACAAGAAAAAATGTCCTTCAGTTCACAGCTGTGTAACCTGACTGAACCTTTAACTAGGCTCAAACACTACAGACTGTGTTTATATACCAGTAATAAGGCTGTGTGTGTGTGTGTGTGTGTGTGTGTGTGTGTGTGTGTGTGTGTGTGTGTGTGGTAGGGGCTGTGGGAGAATGTTATATCTCTGCCTGTGTATGACAGGGTTTCCATGACAACAGCATCAGAAAAAGACACTTCGATCTACAGTGGGTCGGTGTGATAAATTTAAGTGTGTCTGAGAGAGAGAGAGAGAGAGAGAGAGAGAGAGAGAGAGAGAGAGAGAGATTAGAAAACTAGCTGGAAAGTAGGGGGCAGCAGAAACTAGGGGAAAATAAAAGAACAGATAAATGAGAGACAATCAAAACTAAGAGAGACTGGACACTAGGAAATAGACACAAATTGGGAGACACTGGAAATAAGGGACACTGGAAAATATGGGACAGGAGAAATTAGCAAACTGGGACAATGCAAACTAGGAGACACTGGAACACAGGAAACAGTACAAATTAGTTGACACTGGAAACTAGAGGACAGGGGACACTAGAAGAAACTGGAAATTAGGGGACAGTACAAAATAGGAACCACTGGAAAAGTGAGAAAAGACAAAATGAGAGGACTGAAGGCTAGGAAAGACTGGAAACTAGGGACACTTGAACTTGGGCACAGTACAAACCAGTGGACACTGGAAACCAGGAGACAGTATTAACTATGGGTCACTAGAAACCTGGATATACTGGACAGTGGGAGACAGTACAAAATAGGAGACATTTGAAATTAAAGGAAACTGGAAACTAGCACACTTCACTTCCTGAATATTAAAATATCAATAATCCTGACCCTAACCTTTCTGTTCAGAATACCTTTTTTTTTTTTTTAAACAAATTTGGAAATGAACTGTAGATGAAGATGTTAATGTCGTCGCTCCATCTCCTCCATCTCTCATTTCTGCTCTGGCTGGTTGTCAGGAGAAACTCAGAGCAGGGTGTTTAAAGACTTTAAGGCTCCGTTTCCACAATAATCATCATTCAGATGAAGAGAAAGTCGATTTTAGAGTAATTTTAGAGTAAAAGTTAAAGTCCTGTAGTTTGGGGACATCGGGTTTGTTCTTGGACGTGATTAGCGGTTGGTGAAATAAAAACGCGGTAGACGTGCTAAAAGCATTTTCACGTCTGATGCTGAGTCAGTCATCTGCCCACACACACACACACACACACACACACACACACACACACACACACAGAGGCCTCATTACCTGCAGCTCTCTTTCACACCACTGTTGCGTGTGTGTCCTTTATAGAAGAAACACACAGTGGAAGTCACTTCTAGCAGGATTGGACTCTACAATATACAACACCGGTGAAACATGTAAAGGTTCAGAAATAGTAAACAAAAGAAAGTAATAATTAGTAGAATATCCACAATGCAGTAAACCAATAAAACATATATCATAACATAAGCAGGATATATATATATATATATATATATATATATATATATATATATATATATATATATATATATAGAGAGAGAGAGAGAGAGAGAGAGAGAGAGAGAGAGAGAGAGAGAGAGAGAGTGAGAGAGAGTCTAAAATTTATAACAGATAATAAAAATTTAAAATGCATAAAATTAGATAAGAAGTAAATCATTTTAAAGTCAAACTTACATTACTACAATTAATTTACAATTATAAATAATCTAAAGTAATTAGTGAAATGCATTATTAATAAATTCATTGTTATTAAGCAAGTAACGCTTAAAGATTAAAACAAATGAATTACATAATAAATCAAATTACATTTAAATTCAAAAAGAGGCAAATGTTTAATTAAGTACAACTTATCTATTAATTAACTAGTCTTATTAACTATTCAGATAATTACTGTATGTTGCCATTAATGCAATGTTAGGTATTTAAATACACACATAATATTAAAAACATCAAAAATATCAAATAAGATAATTAACTACTTAAAGAGTGAAACAGTCTTAAACAGTGAAATAGTAACATAATCCATCCATCTTCTATACCGCTGTCCTACAGAGTCACGGGAACCTGGAGCCTATCCCAGGGGGCATGGGCACAGGGCGGGGTACACCGTGGACAGGGTGCCAATCCATAGCAGGGCACATGAAATTATAACACAAATAGTCAGATTCTTGCATTAGAATTAAATATATACAGTACAGTAAATAACAAGCAGGTTTGGCTATATAAAACAATATTAGATTTATAAAAGTGGTATATAAAGTATATAAAAGTTTAAAAAGCAAAACCAGGTATGCAAGTTTAGATGGAAACGACCACATCTTCGTTTTAAAAATCAATAACAACCATGTAATTGTATAGAAATAAAATTATTATGTATATTGTCAAATACTGTAGCTACGTACTAATTTAATACTGAAATACTTAATTATCTAAATAGTTGCGATAAGGATAAATACATCACTAGCGAAATTAATACATTCGTTACATAAATAGTCATAAAATGTATCACAACATTTAACAAAATGATTAATTTCAATAATTAATATGAAATATATTAATATTGAATATTAACATAATCTCAGGCTAATGGTCAAATACTCAAATTAAATCATTCTAAATAAATAAATAAATCTATAACAGTCAGCAATGTCGAAAAATCAATGCGAGGCAGTCTAATTAGTTTATTCTGTTTAACTCTGCCAGAATTAATGTGTAATCCTAATGGAGTCTTAGCAAGACCAGCTCAGTGTGTGTGTGTGTGTGTGTGTGTGTGTGTGTGTGTGTGTGTAAGCGCTGAGCTGGTCTCAGTAAATCCGTCAGTCCGGTTTGGATTAAGAAAGACAGAGAGAGAGAGACGGAGCGGAAACACGGACTTACAGCAAAGCTAGAGTAGAGGTGACGTAGTAACACAGCTATGAGCCAACCACACACACACACACACACACACACACACACACACACACACAAACACACACACATACAACAACTCTCTCACAAATTAGAAACTTAGGTAAGATACACACATATACAGACATCCCCCACCACCAGCACACACTGTTGCAATGAGCAGATTTCCACAGCAGGAACCAGGGCTAATTTTAGTTCCTGCAACAGAGTCAGTACTTTTCTGTGGACCAGGAACTATTAAGCTTGCAGTACTGTACTGTCAAAACAAGCTTTACAGAATAACATGTGCTCAGGTTTCTATCAGTGTTGACAGGATGTAGGCATCTTCCCAAAGCACTTGCAGAATCTCTTATTTGTTCCTTTGGTGTAATATAATTACAGTTACCCTGTAGTTCCTCCTACTTTAAAATCAATGTGAGCTACAGTCTGCATGGATCAGACTCCCAAGAGATGGGATTTAACTTCATCTTTGGGGATCAAGCGTTGTTCAGAGGGAGCAGCTGCAACCCTGTGCTACCCACGTGGCCACACTCCAGGAACATACTTTTATGTATGCTCTCCCAGGGCACGAAGCAGAAAAACCGCTCAAAATGTGAAGTTTGATTTAAAAAAGCTTCATTAATCTCACCACCATGTAAACACAACGGAGAAGAAGAGACAGCTTCAATCCTAAAGTGCAACGTTATATAATCAGAGTCATTCCTGTGAACCAAATGCATCTAGTTCCTCAAAAGATTCTGGAACCCTTAGTGGAAACATGCCTTTAGCCCTAATTGCCTAGTTTCACACACAGCGGTGCCTGTTTGACCCCTTAAGCACTTTTGGCACCAAACAAATTCCAAAAAGCTCAAAGCCATCATTCCTTCTCTGTCTCTCAGTGTACTGTTAGTGTATTACATTATATCCTGGAGCTCAAAGGCCTCTTAACACACAACCATATGTTTCCCCAAACAGCCATATGCCTAATCGACCTGGTTACACACACACACACACCAGTACACACACACACACACACACACACACCAGTATACACAGGCTTTTGCTTTTCCCTTCACTGCTTAAAATAAAACACAGTAGAAAGTCTTAAAACCACTAAATTACTGTGTGTGTGTGTGTGTGTGTGTGTGTGTGTGTGTGTGTGTGTGTGTGTGTGTGTTGGAGGTGGCAAAGCATGTGAAGTGATGTTGAATTTTAACCTCTCGGTCTGAGACACTAGCACAACTATCTCTCTTAATGGTCCTGCTCCTGCTATCCTGAAGCCCAAAAGCTCTGCCCTGAAGTCTACCTACTACCATTCTCTCCATCCTCAAGGCCTGTGAGCTCCTGCTGCCATCCAGAGTCCTCTAAGGTCCTGCTTCTGTCCCAAGGTCAGAAGAAATGCAGGTGAGGAGGTGCAGCAGCTAACGGACTGGTGCAGAGCCAACAACCTGTCTCTGAACGTGGACAAAACAAAAGAGATGGTTGTTGACTTCAGGAGAGCACGGAGCGACCACTCTCTGCTGAACATCGATGGCTCCTCCGTGGAGATCGTCAAGAGCACCATATTTCTTGGTGTTCACCTGACGGAGAACCTCACCTGGTCCCTCAACACCAGCTCCATAGCCAAGAAAGCACAGCAGCGTCGCCACTTTCTGCGAAGGCTGAAAAAACCCATCTCCCACCTCCCATCCTCACCACATTCTACAGAGGAACTATTGAGAGCATCCTGAGCAGCTGCATCACTGTGTTGTTCGGAAATTACACCTCATCAGATCGCAAGACCCTGCAGCAGATAGTGAGACACCCCTCACATCCCTCACACACACCTCACACCCCTCACACACCCTTCACATCCCTCACACACACCTCATACACCATACACACCCCTCACACACACCTCACACGCCCCTCACACACACCCCACACACCCCTCACACACCCCTCACATCCCTCACACACACCTCACACCCCTCACTAACCCTTCACATCCCTCACACACCTCACGCCCCTCACACACCCCTCACACACACCTCACACGCCCCTCACACACACCCCACACACCCCTCACACACTCTTCAACCTGCTACTGTCTGGAAAAAGGTACTGAAGTATTCAGGCCCTCACAACCAGACTGTGTAACAGCTTCTTCCCCCAAGCCATCAGACTCCTCAATACTCAGAGACTGGCAAATTTTTCACATTTCTGTATCGATTACCTGCATTTTTTTGCTGCTACTGTAAAAAAAATATCATATTTAATTTCTTGTCAGTATTACACACTTTACCTGGCTGCTACTACAATAACTGCTGTGTCCATATATGGTATAAGCTTATCTTCTGAATACTATAGTGTGTTATGTTTTCATTCACAGCATTTTTTAATATATCGTTATCCTTCTTCACTACCTGCTATATGAGACACTTCCACACTAACTCTGCGTACTGGTCGGCACTACGTTGTCACTTACTGTGCCTATTGTCCTGTTTCAGTAGTATTGTACTGTCCTGTGTTGTTAGCACACATTTGTATGTGGACTTTATGTAAAAATGTGTAGACCTTATATAGTTCTGTGTCTCATGTGGTTAGTGTGTTGTTTTATGTAGCACCATGGTCCTGGAGGAACGTTGTTTCATTTCACTGTGTACTGTACCAACTGTATAAGGTTGAATTGACAATAAAGCCACTTGACTTGACTTGAAGGTCTACAACTTCCTTCTCTTGTTCTTTATGTATGCTTTTCTGAGGATAACAAATTCCATATCCCATCTGGGGAACTACAGTCTTCTGCTCCTACCTGGATCTTACTCTTGGCCTGAGGACTTATACTGTCTTAAGGCTTAAGGCCTGCAGTCTCCTGATCTTATCCTGAGGGCTGCAAATTCCTGTTCTCATACAGAGGCACACACACTACAGCCCTTGTCCTGAGGTATTATTATACTTTTAGTATTTCAAACAGCATGGAAGGAGAGCCTGCTGAACTATAGAAAATATCTTAGTGATGCTAGAAAAGTCTCTCTATCCACCTTAATAGACGATAACAAAAACAATTCTAGATTTGAATTTGAACTGAAACAATTTCTATTCAACACAGTAGCAAAATTCACTAGGAATAAAACCACTACAGAAAGAAGCACACAATCACAAGCATTACATAGCAGCGAAGATTTCATGAATTGTTTCATTGGCAAAGTTGAAAATATTAGACGTGAAATACAGGCCGTTAAATTAAAACCAGACAGTATTATAACTAACCCTGTAGATGATAATGTAGTAATATCAGATCAATGTTTAGAATGTTTCCCTCCCCTTAGAGAGAACAAACTAGCTTCATTAATCCCTTCAGCGAATTTATCAACTTGCATACTCGATCCTGTACCTACATGTTTCCTTAAACAGATTTGTCCAGGAGTAATTGAACCGCTTTTAAATATAATCAATTCTTCCCTAAGCACTGGCTATGTACCTAAATCACTTAAATTAGCAGTTATTAAACCCCTGATTAAAAAACCTGATCTTGACCCGTCTCAATTGTCCAGCTATAGACCAATATCAAATCTCCCCTTCATCTCTAAGATCTTAGAAAAGGTTGTAGCACAGCATTTAATGTCGTACTCACTTACATCGAACAACATTCATGGAATGTATCAGTCAGGATTTAGACCTCATCATAGCACAGAGACAGCGTTAGTTAAAGTAGTAAATGACCTTCTACTGACCTCTGATCAGGGTTGTGTCTCGCTGCTTGTGTTACTCGACCTTAGTGCAGCTTTTGATACTATAGATCACACTATTCTCCTTGATAGATTAGAAAATGTTGTTGGTATTAAGGGAACAGTCCTCTCCTGGCTCAGGTCTTATCTGACCGATCGTTATCAGTTCGTAGATGTAAATGGTGAATTCTCCATGCGTACTGAGGTTACTTTTGGAGTTCCACAGGGTTCTGTTTTAGGCCCACTGCTCTTTACTTTATATATGCTACCCCTAGGACAAATTATTCGTAAACATGGAATGATCTTCCACTGTTATGCTGATGATACACAGCTGTATGTTTCAGCGAAGCCAGAGGACAGACAGCAGCTTAGTAAAGTTGAGGATTGTGTAAAGGACATTAGACGTTGGATGCTAATTAACTTCCTCTTACTTAATTCTGATAAGACAGAAGAACTTGTGTTAGGACCACGTGTAGCTAGAAGTAATCTTTCTGATCACATGGTTACTCTGGATGGTCTTTCTGTTTCATCATGTGCAGCAGTTAAAGACCTTGGAGTGATTATTGACTCCAGTCTATCATCTGATGCTCATGTAGATAATATTACTAGGATAGTCTTCTTTCATCTAAGGGATGTTTCTAAGATAAGAAACATATTGTCACTACATGATGCAGAAATATTAGTTCATGTTTCGTCACCTCTAGACTAGATTACTGTAATGCCTTACTGTCTGGATGTTCCAGTAACTTTCTGCTCTCTGGACCTGCCTCATCTATCCTGAAGCCCTACCTCTGGATGGAGCTCTCATCAACTGGAGGCTACATTCTGCCACTGCGGACAACCCCAAGCAGTGCAGCCTGGAGATCGCTGAGGACGGTACCACTTGAAGTACCATGGAAATGGATTTGGACTTCAATTCCACATGGACATTTTCGCTGTGGTTGCTGGAACTACGGTCGCTACTATGGCCTTGGGACTGCAGTTACCACATGCATTTTTACACTCAGGTCTCCTTTAGTGAACAGTGGACTAGTTCAACAAACAGACTTCATATAAAATGAACTTTCTTTTACTTTCACACTATCCGTCCTTACCCAGATGAGGATGGATTCTCTTCTGAGTCGGGTTCCTCTCAAGGTTTCTTCCTCGTATCATCTTAGGGAGTTTTTCCTCACCACCGTCTCCACCAGCTCGCTCAATAGGGATAAATTCACAAGCTTAAAATCTCTGTCCTGTGTTTATATGTTTCTGTAAAGCTGCTTTGAGACAATGGGCATTGTTAAAAGATGATTAGATCTACAAGCTCTTACACCTGTCCTAAGGCTCCTGCCTTCCTCCTGAAGTCTACAAGCCCCTGCTACTTGTCCTGGTTGGTTTACAAGCTTCAGCTCCCACCCAGTAGCCCACAAGCTACTGCCTGTGTCCTGAACTCTGCGTGTTCCTGCTTCTGTCCTAAAGTCCATATGTTCCTGCTCCCATCCTGAAGTCTGCAAACCCCGGCTCTTGTTTTAAGATCTTCCAGCTATTGTCTGTTCCTAAAGACAAGAAGAAACTACTTTTATTCCATTCATGGTTCCTCTTGTCTTTAGGGCTACAAAAGTCTTGTCCTAGTATATACTGTATAACCTAATTTTCTCCTGATGAAGTAGACAAGCTCTTGTTCTGGTCCTCAGGACCAGGTCCTGCTTACATACTAGAATCTACAGGTTTTTAAAATATAGTGAAAATGTTGCAGAAGCTTTCATTTTAGTCTCTATTGAGACTCCAGGCCACAGAGGGCTGTGGCATCTTTAAGATCTAAATTTGTGTTCTTCTGACAATAGGGAGAACACTTCTCTATTGCACCATTCAAGAGTCCTGGTCCTATTTCTACAAGCTCATGCAGCTGTTCTGAGGTACAGTTGCAATCAAAATTATTCAATCCCCATTGCAAATCAGGTTAATTGTCAAAAGCTATTTGCAATGAACAAATCAAACAAAAGCCATTGAAATAGTTAGACACAACAAAAGCTTCAAGTGGTTTCCCCAAATTCAACTGAAAATGCAACTTATAATGACTTCTCCAGTTTCAAAATTATTCACCCCCCTGAACAGAATCCCTCACAACAGCACAAATATGCAGACCAGGTGCTGTCTCAAGCACACCTGATGTAACTAATCACGGGCTTCATTAGTTGCACCAGGTGTGCTTGAGCAAAAACACATGAAATACCTGAACTGGCTAGGGGACAGAAAATATATGAAATACCTGGACTGGGTAGAAAAAGGATGCTATCAATAGCTGTAAGCAGATTTGTGAGAAGGCAGGTTGTGAAAAACCCTCGAGTGACTGCAAAAGACCTGCAGCAAGACTTGGTGTAACAGGCACTGTAAGGCGGGTACCAAACGCAGAAGGTTTCCATGCCAGAACTCCAAGACATTCACCACAACTGACCCAAAAGCACAAGAAATGTCGCTCAAAATCATATAAATAAGCCACAGAAGTTTTGGGATTCTGTTCTCTGGAGCGATGAAACAAAACTGGAACTTTTCAGCACGTTGGATCATTGGTATGTCTGGAAGAAGAAGAATGAAGAAAGAACACTCTGTCCACAGTCAAACATGGTGGAGGCTCGGTGATGCTCTGCGGCTGCTTTACATCCTCTGGCACTGGAGACCTGCAGCGTGTGGAAGGCAAGACGGATTCATTGAAGTATCAGGAAATCCTAGGAGAAAACTTCATGCTGTCTGTGAGGAAGCTGAAGCTTGGGCGTCACTGGATCTTCCAACAGGACAATGATCCCAAATACCTCAAATTCCACCAAGGCTTGGTTACAAAAGAATTCAAGGAAGATTCTACAGGGCCGTCACAGTCACCTGACTTGAACTCCATAGAAAATGTCTGGTGGGATGTGAAGAAGGCGGTTGCAGCACGCAAACCTAAGAATATTACTGACCTGGAGGACACTGCTCATGAGGAACTGGATAAGATTCCTCCGGAACACTGCAGAAGCTCTGCGTCTCGTTTGCAGCAGGTCATAACAGCAAAAGGTTCTCTCCTAAGTACTAAAGATGCTTGACATGAAGGGGTTGAATAATTTAGAAATGGAGAAATCATTATAAGTTGCGTTTTCACTTGAATCTGGGGAAACCACTTGAAGCATATTTCAATTGCTTTTGTTTGATTTGTTCGTCGCAAACAGCTGAAAGTCTGTAAATTTTGACAATAAACCTGATTTGCACTGGGTGTCTAATCATTTTCATTGTAACTGCATACTGGTCCTGTATCCTGGGGAGTAGAAGCTTTTATCTTACATGCTTCGGCTCCTGTCCTGAAGTGTGCATGCTCCTGTTTCTTTCCTGAGGTCGACCAGTTCCTATCCTGAGGTTTAAAGCTACTAAACCCTTCCTGGGGAATTGATATCCCTGTGTTTGTCCTGAGGTGTGGTAATTCTTAAGGAAGCTTGGTTCCATCTTCAGGAGGTTTTCCTCACCACCTGGGTTGCTCACTAGGAGGAGTGATGATGTCTGTACTGTATAAGTGATACATGTAAAATATTCTCAGTCTCCCTCTCTCTCTTTCTCTCTCTCTCTCTGTCTCTCTCTCCCTCTCTCTCAGACACACACACACACACACACACACACACACACACACACACACACACACACACACACTTCCTGTATTCCTGTAAAGAGAGGGTCAGTGAGAAGTTTTGGACTAAAGTGGGTTCAACTGACAGATGGAGTGAGGAATCCCTGGGAGCCCGACCTGCTACAAATAGCACACACACACACACCCACACACTAAAAACATTTGCTTTACATATTCATACTGTACATTCATACACATACAAACACTTTCACTGGTGCAGTGATTATACAGACATAGCACAAACAGATGGTACAATAGCACCAAAAAAGAGCACACTGCACATGTTTTTGTCCATGATGCCATGGGGCTGGCACCGAGTCAGAACCCTCACAGAGGAACCCACTGAGAATGGGCCAATTATGGCACAGATCAGCCACAGGAGCTGTCCAATCATATCAGACCTAAACCCTGCAGGAAGCAGCATGGTGAGAGACTACAGTGAGTGTGTGTGTGTGTTGGGGGGGGTGGGGTTGGTTGGTTAGGTTGGTTGGTTAGAGTTAAACAGACTCATCACTGCTCGAAACTAACAACCATAAACCCTCAAATCAGAGAGCTAACCTCTGACACTGGCTTTAAAGTATAATCCTTCACTTTTAATACTATTTCTTAAACTCTAAGTGTAATTCTGTATGGATATATTCAGAGTTTAAAAGTTATATCAATATTTACACAGCTAAAGTTCCTCATATTCAGAATCGAGGTTTTCTGAGCCCCTGAGTGAGAGAGATCACATGTTTCATCTTTGCTCTCAAATGTAATATGATTTACAATTTCATTAGTATATCACCTTATTCCCATAGCTGTGAAACTATTTAAGTATATAAGTAGTTATCGTGTGTGTGTGTGTGTGTGTGTGTGTGTGTGTGTGTGTGTGTGTGTGGTTAACTATTCACTGCAGCTTCAGCGATACTGTAATTCTGTAACATTCAAGTAAATGAATCATGAATTTATTTCAGTTAACAGATTGGATGTACTGTATAATAGAGAAGATGAGAAAGGCAGTGAGAGAGAAGGAGAAACAGAGAGAGGGAGAGACAGAGAGAGAGAGAGGGGAGGTTAAAGGTGACGGAGAGGGGAGTGTGTGGAGAGAGATCGAAAGATAAAGTGATAGTGTGGTGAGAGAACGAGTGGAAAGGTGAGCTGGAGAGACAGTAAGGTGACAGGGTCGGTCGCCTGGGGGGGGCCGATAGTTTTTCACACTCACGGAGCCACATTGATAGAAGCTTTTAACATACACTGTGAAAGACTCGCACACATGTTTACACACAAGGGCTCGCGTACACACACTGAGCAACCGAGCAGCGGGATAAAAACAGCTCATTTGAAGGTTACTGAAACCGGGAAGCCGATCATCTCAGACATGTTCAGTTTACTGCCTTCAGATCTGCACAGAAGCTACAATGCTAATCTAGCTAACAAGTATGGAAAGCCTGTAATTTGGCACGGTGCACTAAATGTGGACGTGTAAACTCTCACACAGTGGTGTCTGTTCGGTCGGCTCTCTGGAGGTGTTCAGTGTCTCAGACACACTTGCTGATGGGGTTTCTGATCCTCTACGGAACACATATGCTGTCTATAAATGTCGAACAAAGCATGACGCAGAGCTTCATATTCTTGTAGCCGACAGTACTGGAGTTTTTCCTCACCAATAATGTAGATACAAACATAGACACTACTTAAAAATAAACATTATCACTCCTACACACTCTGTCTTCATTCATTTCTGTTTCTTTCTTCTATTGTTATGGTGTAATACTGTAGGTGATTATTGAATTTTCTTGCTTTGATCTCAGTCAACACTATTTAGTATTAATTTTACTTACCTTTACATTTGTGGCATTTGGCAGACACCCTTATGCAGAGTGACTGAGCAGTTGAGGGTTAAGGGCCTTACCCAGGGGCCCAACAGTGGTCGCTTGGCAGTGCTGGGGCTTGAACTCCCGACCTTCTGATCATAGAACATAGAGTCTTTAACCACTGATACGCAGTAATATGTAAATAATGAGCAGTGGTAGCTCAGTGCTTAAGATGTTAGGCTACTGATTGGAAGGTTGTGAGTTCCAACAACATCACTGCCACTGTTGAACCTTGAGCAAGGCCCTTAACCCTCAGCTGCTCAGATGTATAAATGAGATAATTGTAAATTGCTCTGGATAAGGGTGTCTGCCAAATGAAATAATAATAAAATCTTTTGTTTAGAAAGATTACAGTGCATAATTAACGTATGCTTATGTAATGAAACTTTACTGTTGCTGAGTAATAACGATCGAAATGCTGCTGCGTCCCTGTCACATATCTGTCAACGTCACATTAATGTATTGTTCAGTATAGAAAAACACATCTGTGGCTCTCAAAACAAACAGTGCATGGCTTCAAGTAAGTAAAAACCCAGAGTGTGTGTTGCTTTTATTATATAAAAGATAAAAATTAAATAGAGTGTGACAGGCTGGTGTGATGAAGCAGACTCCGTCTGCTTGTCGTGTCAGTGAGAAACCGCAAAGAAGCGTCAACTCGTCTGTCCCGATGTCAGAAACTTAAAGCTACAGATTGTTACACAGTGCTGACACTGGAGACTCCTTCCATAAAAATAATCACATTTCTCCTTACAGAAAACTTCTCCGTGGTGAACATGACACAGTTTACTGTAGAAATGTCAATAGCTTAATATAAATAGCTGCACTGCTGGCTGTCATGGAAAATGAATCAACACCTTCTGACCAATCAGAATCCAGAACTCCACAGCACTGTAGTATACAGGTCTAATAACTCATCTTTCCAGATCCTGATTCAGCTGCTTCCTCGGTGCAGTATTTAAATAAAACTGCTTACTTTAATCATGTTCGTTTTATTTTTGGTATCCCGGTATGTTAGACGCAGATGTCTAGACGTTGTCTTTTAAACTTCATGGATTTTTGGAGCGTTACAGGGAAAGACAAGAAAACACTCACTCTCCCTCGCTTCACTGCTTCTTTTCATTCGTTTGTTCCCTTGTGCCTCTGCGTCCGAGTTAGAATGGAGACGGGCTGAAAAGTGACCAGTACACACACACACACACACACACACACACACACACACACACACACACACACACACACACATTACATAAGATGTGACAAATCAGTGGATTTGCTGGCATTTAGGTTTTAAATGCTTTCATCACCTATGACTTGATGTTTTTTCTGGGCTTCAGTGTGCTGCTGTTTGTTTTAATGTCAGCAATTGCACATGACTTATTTGTTTGTCTGGGTTTTTTGTTGTTATTTTGTTCTATTCTTTTTTCTCTTCAGATGAATAAATACTGTAAATCCAGAAGCTGTAGAAGTTTGTCTTTCCAGCGTGCCAACATGCGTATAATACGAGTGTTTTATGAATGTGTTAATTAGACAAAACTCTAATACCCAGCAGGTTTCTTCTATTTATACACAATCCCTACTGATTATTTCCCTGAAATCAGGTTTAACTCCCACTGAAATCTAATCCA
>NC_030416.2:38131567-38134067 GCF_001660625.3 Ictalurus punctatus
TTCGGCGATGCAATAGAAATTCAGGACTTTATAACACAAACATGTGGCACAGGCCTGCGTTCATCTCCATCCCAGTGTTCTGTATGAAAAAGCATGAATGGTGATGAGCTAAGTCACATTACGGTCAGGCATTCTGTGAAGGTATTTTAGTTGTGGATTTGTTAATTAAGAGTTATTTCAGAAAGCAACCACGGTATTTCCTTTGCTTTAAAAAAGAAATAAAAAAAAACATCTATTTAAGCAACTAATGTGTATTTGAGCTGCTAATAATTTGAAACAATTTATTACAACATTTGAAGTTGTAGTTGATTAAGCCACCCAACCACACTGCCTCGTGCCCCGTGATCCCTGGGATCCCGCTACTCTGAGTAGGATAAACAGTATGGAAAATGGATGGATGGACAATATTTACACAACGATCGGACAGTGAAACCCCAAATGGGACAGTCTAATCTCAAAATACACAAAGAAACTTAGGGTCATATGCCAAGAAGTGCATCCATCAATACATTTTCTGTAGCGCCTATCCTACATCATCAGGGGGCCTGGAGCCTATCCCAGGGAACTCAGGGCACAAGGCAGGGGACACCTGGGGCAGGGTGCCAGCACATTGCAGGGCACAAAAAAACCCCACAGACAATTTGGAAATCAGCCTACAGTGAATGTCTGGACTGTGGGAGGAAACCAACGAGGCAAGGGGAGAACATGCAACCTCCAAGCACACAGGGCACAGGCAGGATTCAAACCCCCAACCCAGAGGTACGAGGCAAACATGCTAACTACTAAGCCACTGTGCTCTTTTTGTTACGAAGTTACAAATCACAAATCAAAAGTCAGAAACACAAACAGGGACTGAGCATGAATGCTGCTGACATTTGGGAGATGATGTGCAGGACCCCAGGAGTGAACGTGGCAGGACACAAGCACCAGAAACACATGCACAAAGGGTGAAATCCACATTCGTGAAGCTATTGAGGCACTGGGTGAAAGCGTGTGTTTGGTTGGGGGGGCGGTGGGGGGGGGGGGGGGGGGGTTGGAACAGGTACTTAACTTGAGAGACTTCTCTTAATTCTCCTAGCACAGCTTGACCCACCACCAGGAGCAAAGATGCCAAGGATGCCTTGGAGGCCCACCTAGATTAGGCCCTATTTCTCATGCTAAAGCAAAGGCTAGTACCATGGCAGGCTAAATGTTCTATAAGGATATCTCTATCAGTGGCTCTGATACTATCTCTAGCACTAGCTAGATAGGATCCTATATCTCTCATTGGCTCCAATCCTATCTTTGTTACGGACTCTAATCCTGTATCTCTGAGTTCTACTTGCCGTGGTCACATTCCTGTCATCGGTCTCGATCCTGCCTCTTAATTGGACTTGCTCCCAACTTTGTCACTGCGCTGTTCCTGCTCCTGTCTCTGTTACTCATCATCCAAATCTGATCCTGATTCCACCTCTTCATTGCCCCAAATTCAGTCCCTTTCATTGGCCCAATCCTGTCTCTTTTCTTTCTTTACCCCCGATCTCTTCATTGCTCCTAATGCAGTCTCCTTATTGGCCCTGATCCCATCTTTTTCACAACCAATCCCATCTTGTCTTTCTGATGACCCCATACCCACTTTATCACTGGCTCTGATCCTGTCGGTTCTTTGTTCCTGGTCTCATCGCTCTGGTTCCATCTCAATCACCACCCAGGACTCCTTGGTGCAAGAAGCCATCAAATAAAAGTTTGCATTTTCAAGAGATGGAAAGTGATTGCTTTTTCACAGAGTCCAGAAATTTGTGGAAGCCCTGCCAACAATTCTGCCCATGTGTTTCTGCCTTCCTCCCCTTGAGTATGGCACTGTCCTTGTGGCAGTCTCTTCCATTGATCTAGTTCTATCCTCAGGATCCGAGCTCCCAATTCAGTTGTAGTCTCAATTCTAACGTACCCCAGTCCTCAACTCTGTCCTGGTCTTGTCTCATTTTCAGGTCATGCTCTGTACCCAGGACCTGTTCTTCTCCAGCTTTTATAGACTCCCACTGACCCGAGACTTGGCGGTACTGTCTGTGCCACCTTATGGACTGTGGTACTCTTAGTCCTGTTATCAACGCTTCCTGTTTTGGCTTGTTTACTCCACTCCTGCTCCAGCTCTACTTATCCATCTCATCTTTTGCACTTGTATTTAGATTATTCAGGTTTATTTTTTCTATCCTTGATGTTTTTCAGTTTGTCTTTTCTCCTGCTGATTTATCCTCACTTTAGAATTTTTCACTCGAACTTGAACTGGATTATTTTATTTACTTCTATGCATTGGATGGTTTTCTGTTCCCTGTTTGTCCCTCCAGATACACTGTTCTGATGCACCCTTGTGTTTACGAACCCTGTGCTTGCGAGCCTTCTCTGGGCATTGATATGCCACTGAATATATGTGGAGTGGTGCATTAACTGTGGCGTTTTTATATGTAACCTAACAGAGTTCCCTGATTTGGTAATTACGGTGTCTGCAGTAGGAATTAAAACA
>NC_030416.2:38139067-38141567 GCF_001660625.3 Ictalurus punctatus
CTTTTACCTGCTGGGGGATTACATGGCTCACGGATGCCCTCTGGTGGTTCAGCTGTGTGTGTGTGTGTGTGTGTGTGTGTGTGTGTGTGTGTGTGTGTGTGTGTGTGTGTGTGTGTGTGTGTGTGTGTGCAATCATGTTCATTAACCCGGCTGTAGTAATGGAGTGTCCTGATGTGTGTTGTTAGTGTTTTTTTCATTTGTAAGTCTCTTTGGATAAAAGCGTCTGCTAAATGAATAAATGTAAATGTAAATGTGAATGTAGTGTAAGACGGTCAGTGAGCTAGTCGGCCATGTTAGTGTTATACAGTAATAAACACATGGAGTCAGGAGCAGCTGATCAGTGCCACTTTTAAACATTACCATAACCCTGTGCTGTTATTATAACCTCCTCCACTCTTCTGGGAACGCTCTCCACTAGATTTTGGGGCGTGGCTGTGGGGATTAGTGATCATTCAGCTACAAGAGTGTTAGTGAGGTTGAGGTCAGGTGCTGTTGATGATGTGAGGAGACTCCAGTTCCAGTTCATCCCAAAGGTGTTCAGTTGGGTTGAGGTCAGGGCTCTGTGCAGGATACTCGAGTTCTTCTACCTCCTTCCAACCTTCACACACCACGTCTTCATGGAGCTGGCTTTGTGCACTGTGTGTCTCGCTGGAACAGTGTTTGGGTTCCTCTTAGTTCCAGTAAAGGGAAACTGTAACGCTACAGCGTACAGAGACGCTCTATACAACTGTGATGATCCGGGGTGCACTTACTTTTGTTTGTATGGTGTAGGATCACTTGAAACATTAACACAAATTTCACAGACATGAAAGCAGGTGCTATGGTTGAACTAAAATGTAGATTACAGCTCCTCTGATCATGTTGTCTCATTTCCAATTGAAACCAAACAGAGAAATCTAGAACCACAAGTACTATAGAACCACACTGAGGAGTCTACAACAGTACTGAGGACCCTAGAGCCACAGCAAGATTTTTAGAACCGCCTTAATGACTCTAGAACCACACTGAGGAGAACAGAACCACACTGCGGATTCTAAAGTAACTCTGAGGATTAAAGTGTCAACCTGAGGATCAGAGCTGTAACCAGAATTTCAAGAACCATACACAGGATTCTACAGCATTATTGAAACTTTTAGAGTATTTCAGAGCTATACCAGGCATTCTAGAACCATCCTGAGCCATACTGAGGGTTCTAGAACCATACTGATATGATGCTTACTAATCCACAAATTCATTATTTAAAATATTAGTGAGTAAATAGAAACTAGAATATTTAGCATGCTGTTGTGGAATGGAATGGAATGTGTGTGTGTGTGTGTGTGTGTGTGTGTGTGTGTGTGTGTGTGTGTGTGTGTGTGTGTGTGTGTGTGTTAGTTATATGTGATATCATTGTCCCGCTGTGAGCTTTTGGAAAACCCACACACTGAAACTTGAACTTGGACTCATAGAGAACTGATGTGGGGGCATGCTACTACACTAGTGTGTGTTTGTGTGTGTGTGTGTGTGTGTGTGTGTGTGTGTGTGTGTGTGTGTGTGTGTGTGTGTGTGTGTATGTGTGTGTGTGTTTCTCTCTCTAAATCAGGTGTCTTGTTTGTGTGGTGTAACACACATGCTGACTAATGTCCAAACTACAGTACACACTCGTAGTGGTAGCACGACTCACACATAACTCGATCATGAAGAACACATGACTCATACACTTCACATTTTCACTATCAAGTGTGTGACAGAGTTAGCAAACATGCACTAGCGTGCTAGCATGTTATCAGACTCAGTTAGCATTTTATCATTACATTACAACATTTGGCAGACGCCCTTATCCAGAGCAACGTACAATCTCTATTTATACAACTGAGCTGATGAGGGTGAAAGGCCTTGTTCAAGGGCCAACTGTGGCAGCCTGGCAGCGCTGGGAGTTAAACTCACAACCATCCAATCAGAAGTGGCTGAGCCACCACTTTCCCTTATCAGACTCAGTTAACATGTTATCAGACTCAGTTAACACCTTATCAGACTCAGTTAACACCTTATCAGACTCAGCACTTTATCAGACTCAGTGAGCACATTATCAGACTCATTCAGCACGTTATCAGACTCATTTAGCACGTTATCAGACTGAGCACGTTATTAGACTCAGTTAACACATCATCAGACTCAGTTAGCATGTTATCAGACTCAGTTAACACATCATCAGACTCAGTTAGCATGTTATCAGACTCAGTTAACACATCATCAGACTCAGTTAGCATGTTATCAGACTCAGTTAACACATTATCAGACTCAGTTAGCATGTTATCAGACTCAGTTAACACATTATCAGACTCAGTTAGCATGTTATCAGACTCAGTAAGCACATTATCAGACTCAGTTAGCACGTTATCAGACTCAGTTAGCACGTTATCAGACTCAGTTAGCACGTTATCAGACTCAGTTAGCACATTATCAGACTCAATTAGCACGTTATCAGACTCAGTTAGCACGTTATCAGACTCATTTAGCA
>NC_030416.2:38144067-38156567 GCF_001660625.3 Ictalurus punctatus
ACCACACATGCACACACACACACACACACACACACACACACACACACACACACACACACACACACACACTGCAGTACTAAATGGCTAATACAAACAGATAAAAATAAACCGGATCGTACTAAAAATGTACTCAGTATGATATTATGTAACATTATGTTAAAAATAATAACCTGTGATTTATTATTTATAAGAAAACTTCCTCCAAAAATGAAACGTCTACTGTTTCAAAAGTTATTTACACAGTGACATATTTAACTCTTCATGTAGTCATCTCAAATAATATCGATAAGCTCATGTAATCAACAGAGTTCACTTCCAATCCACCTTCAAACTTTAGAAGGCGGGGCCATCAAAGGGGGCGGAGTGATACCAAAGTGCACTAAGTTGTCCAAGATGGCCGCCTCCATAGTGATCCAGTGATGAGCTACACACTGAAGGACTGAAGAACTTTTACAAAACCTTATTGAGTTACAAATTACACAAATATACACAATCAAACAAACTGTGAGAGACGACCTCAACTCTTTTCTTTCAAACTGTGAAGTGCAAAATGTTACGAATTTACATAAAAGATTCTGGGTCAGATGGATGGTAAACGGCGCACTTATATAGCGCTTTTATCCAAAGCACTTTACACTGTGTCTCATTCACCCATTCACACACACACACACACACCAATGGTAGCAGAGCTGCATGCAAGGCGCTAACTTGCCATCGGGAGCAACTTGGGGTTCAGTGTCTTGCCCAAGGACACTTCGGCATGTGGAGTCACATGGGCCGGGAATCGAACCCTACGAGTAGTGGACAACCCGCTCTACCACCTCAGACACAGCCGCCCAGCTAGATCAGCTAGCCTTCCTTTACCTGTCAGAGTCTATAGGCTTGTTCCTCCAGTCCTTACGTTTCTGAGTGGATTTAGTTATGTGTAATATTATAGATATTGTATATTGTGTACCAGATTTATACACACTGATGTACTGACGTGAGTGTGTTTTCCTCCAGGCTTCCGGATTTTTCCACCCCTATTCCTGGGGCTGCTCCAAAACTGTCTGCTCCAACCCCTCCACTGACACCCCAGGACTGAACCATTGCTACAAGAGGGTGGGGGAGTCAGTGAAGGGGGAAAATACTTGCTAGCCTGGACTCTTATCACATCCAGATTGAAGAGGAGATAAAAAAACAGACGGATAAAAGATGAGTGTGAGCCGTATGAGCCGTTACAGCATCGTGTCGTCGGAGGAAGACGCTTTGCGCCTGACCACAATCCATGGCAGCAGCGGCGTTAATGGCTACGGCAACGGGAACGGAAAGATCCACATGCGCAGGAAATGCCGCAACCGCTTTGTGAAGAAGAACGGACAATGCAACGTCCAGTTCACCAACATGGAGCAGAAATCGCAGCGCTACCTGGCTGACATCTTCACCACCTGCGTGGACATCCGCTGGCGCTACATGCTGATCGTGTTCACGCTTGTGTTTGTGCTGTCATGGCTGGCGTTTGGTTTGGCATTCTGGGTAATCGCGCTGCTCCACGGCGACCTGGACAACCCGGCGGGGGACGACAGTTTCACACCGTGTGTCCTGCATGTAAATGGCTTCTTGGCAGCATTTCTGTTTTCCATTGAGACTCAGACGACCATTGGTTATGGTTTCCGTTGCGTGACAGAGGAGTGTCCGGTCGCCATCTTCCTTGTAGTCTTCCAGTCCATCGTGGGCAGTATCATCGAGTGCTTCATGATTGGTGCCATTATGGCGAAAATGGCACGGCCCAAAAAGCGTACTCAGACTCTTCTGTTCTCGAAAAATGCCATCATCGCCATGAGGGATGGGAAGCTCTGCCTCATGTGGCGCGTCGGGAACCTTCGCAGGAGTCACATCGTCGAGGCTCACGTCCGAGCGTTGCTAATCAAACCGCGTGTGACTGCAGAGGGAGAGTACATCCCACTAGACCAGCTGGATATTAACGTTGGGTTCGATCAAGGGCTGGACAGGATCTTCTTGGTCTCGCCGATCACCATTTTGCACGAGATTGACGAGGACAGTCCGCTTTATGAGATCAGCAAGCGGGATCTGGAGACGGCAGACTTTGAGATCGTGGTGATCCTCGAGGGGATGGTGGAGGCCACAGCCATGACGGCGCAGGCTCGGAGCTCGTACTTGGCAAGTGAGATCCTGTGGGGCCACCGGTTTGAGCCCGTGCTTTTCGAGGAGAAGAATGAGTACAAGGTGGACTATTCACACTTCCACAAGACGTATGAGGTTCCGTCTACGCCGCGCTGCAGCTCTAAAGACATGCTCGAGAACAAGTGCGTGTCTGCTGCCGACAACGCCTCCACGTTCTGCTACGAGAACGAGCTGGCGCTGCTGAACCGTGACGAGGAAGATGAGCAGGAATGCACCCAGAGAGAACGGCAAGACTTTAAACATGTGTCTCGGAGCCTCGAGCAAAGGTCGTACCGTCGCGAGTCTGAGATTTAACCCCCTTTGACCGTTTAGTTTAACAATGCAGAACAATGCAAAAGTGCCATAATGAGAGGCTTGGAACTGTGCACATCAATGTGAGAGTGTGTGCATGTGTGCGTGTGTGTGTGTGTGTGTGTGTGTGTGTGTGTGTGTGTGTGTGTGTGTGTGTGTGTGTGTGTGTGAGTGTGAGTGTGAGTGTGTGAGTGAAATGCTAAAAGAGAGATGATGCACAGTTCGGGCCAGAGACTTTTTTTAAAATCCTGCACGGAAACTTGAATCTTTTCCTCCTTCTTGTTTTATTTATTTTTCATAAATCTAGTTTAGTTAAAATCTGATCTTCTGAATTTGTAAATATTTTTGCGTAGATAGGTTACGAATTTGTGTGGATTATTGCTTTCGTTCTAGAGAGAGAGAGAGAGACAGAGAGAGAGAGACAGAGTGTGTGAAAGAGGAAGGTTTCTTTTTCTTTTATTTTTGTCTAGCACTACTGATTCCAAATGCCCACAAACACACCACACACACCACACACACACACACACACACACACACACACACACACACACACACACACACACACACATACAGTACAAGCATGACAGATTCCCTTTTCAAGTTGCACTACCTAAACAAACAGAAATGTCTGAGTGTGTGTGCGACCAAGCACTAAATTTCATTAAAAACATAAATAGAAACCCAGACAAGCTCACACACACGCACACACACACACACACACACACACACACACACACACACACACACTGTTGAGTGGGAGTCTCTATATTTATCTATAGCTTGTCCTGATTTTACATTCCTTGGCGTTCCCGAAACAATGAGGGGGCGGAGCTAATATTAAATTTGACCAGCCAATGGTAAAGCTGATTATATGACATGAGCATTAGCTAATGTTAGCTACCCTGCTAGCAAACCCAAGCTAGATAACATTATGTTAAAAGAAAGTAAATAGAGTAGGGCTGATGTCACATGACCAGGTTTGCAATTGGTTAATCAAAATGCAACTTAAGCTCCACCCCTTTTCCCACAGTCAAAGGTATCAGTCTACCAATCGTGGACGTACAATAAATTATGGCATAGAGTTACAATTAATAATAATAACGACTAGACAAGTGAAAAGAAGTGGCTGGCACTGTCATATAATCAAGTTTGTGTCTGGCTGATCAAATGTAAACTAAGCCCCGCCCCCTTTTTGACCCTCAGCAAAAGAATCAGAACGTGCTTCTTTATATGAATTTAATTTGACATGCGTATAAATGTTTTAAGTACTTTAAATATTCATTTGATTTTATCCCCCCTTTAATATTCAAACCTCAGGGCCAAAATGAGGCTGCTGTATGTGTGTGTGTGTGTGTGTGTGTGTGTGTGTGTGTGTGTGCGTGTGTGTGTGTTTGAGCTATTTCTCTGCTCTTTGAGACTTTTTAGCACACAATTACACAGTAAATGCAGAATAAATGCAGAGCTGATACAATAAGCAACACCAGTGTGTAACAGGGGCTTATAATACAAGTACAACACCAGTGTGTGCACTGTTACACATCTGTAATAAACAATAATGATGTTCAGGTTTAATCACAACGTTGAAAAGTTACTTTACCCAATAAAATATTCAGTTTCAGAAAGCATAGAGTAGCATATGACAGATCTCAGTGCTGTAATGAATCACTGAGTGAATGAAATAAACAGGGTGTAAATGTGACGAACAGCTGGAACAGCAGCTGAACTGTCTGATCAGACCCAGCTTTATCTACCCCGGTGACCCAGCTTTATTTACCCCGGTGACCCAGCTTTATTTACCCCGGTGACCCAGCTTTATTTACCCCGGTGACCCAGCTTTATCTACCCCGGTGACCCAGCTTTATCTACCCCGGTGACCCAGCTTTATCTACCCCGGTGACCCAGCTTTATTTACCCCGGTGACCCAGCTTTATTTACCCCGGTGACCCAGCTTTATCTACCCCGGTGACCCAGCTTTATTAACCCCGGTGACCCAGCTTTATTTACCCCGGTGACCCAGCTTTATTTACCCCGGTGACCCAGATTTATTTACCCCGGTGACCCAGCTTTATTAACCCCGGTGACCCAGCTTTATTTACCCCGGTGACCCAGCTTTATTTACCCCGGTGACCCAGCTTTATTTACCCCGATGACCCAGCTTTATTTACCCCGATGACCCAGCTTTATTTACCCCGGTGACCCAGCTTTATTTACCCCGGTGACCCAGCTTTATTTACCCCGGTGGCCCAGCGTTATCTACCCCGGTGGCCCAGCTTTATTTACCCCAGTGGTCTGAAGTGAAGTGAGGATGCGGGTTGTTAAGAATGAGTTTATGCTTTACTTTACGGTGTGAGTAGATGTGTGCATCAGGACCGAAGCATTGCACGAGCAGGTGTGTTTTTACTTTAATACAGGTGTCTGATATACAGCGTACTGCATAAAGGAAGTCCGTACTCATTAACACGGGAAATGTACCGCTTACTCGCGTGGCGTTTACCACGTTCCTGCTTTATCCTGGTCGGAGTTATGACTAATTTGTTTATATTTTGAGACGTATGAACAACTATCTGGTGAAACTTTCTGTGGTCAGACATGCTAACATCAAGCGCCCTTACTAAACAAAACATACCCACGACAAACTGTCGTATGTAAGTCCGTACAGAGTTCTTTTGTGGTTGTTGCGGCCAAAGATGCTTGTGAGTTTTTTGTGCTTTTTTGTGAAAAACTACTTGAATTGGTGAAATCACACAAAATTGTTCTGCGCGCTCTTTAGCCGCGATGTTTGTTGGTAAACGAGACTTTTCAGCTGTTCTTATGTGAATTGAAGAGGGATTTGGCTGAATGCGCATTGTGATGATGTCACAGGATGCGTCTCGACCCGAATCTGCTGAAAATCTGCGGTAATTTTGAAGAATTGCAAGTTCCTCCGGAATGACGGAATCCTGAAAGGACTATTATGCATAGCAATAAAATAATGTAAAATAAAATAAGGTTAAGCATTATAAGGTGAGATTTGTTTCAGCTATGATAGACGCATATCTGGACCTTCATAAGTAACACATTAGATGTAGCTGGACCTTTAATTCAGTACCCCTGGCTTAGAGTGTAGGGTGTAGGGGACTTGGGATGAGCTATGAGATTATTGTGATGTACAGACTCCACTAGCAGGGTTTAGGGTGTAGGGTTTAGGGACTGAGGGCGTAGCAGTGATCTATGAAGTACAGGCCTTATGTAGGGTTTAGGACTCACCATGAGATATCAGATTAATAAGATGGTACATTGTCCAGTAGAAGGGTTAAGTGTGTAGTGTATATGGTTCAGGAGAGATACTGAGAGATACTTTAACAATGGTGTACGCCCTGTATAAAGGTTTAGTGTGTAGGGTAGAAGGGTTTAGGGAGTTCACATAAGCTATGAGATGAAATGATAATATACCTTTGTAAAGAAGAAATATATACGCATCACTATTCTTAAGCCACACCCTCTAATTGGAGATATTGTTGTAACCATGGAAACAGAGCTGTGTATCAGTGGTTTTCAGTATCACACCTGGTTTACTCCAGAAACACTGTACTTTACCTTCTTCTGTTACCTTTTCTCTGTTATTTTATTTTATTTTTAAAAGAAAAAAACAGTATGAGGTGATTTATCACGTAGTTGGATAGTTTGGTGTGATTTATTAAACTTTATTGCTAGATTAACTTTTGTTAATTAAATTGCTCAGCCCTATAGTGATTATATATATATATATATATATATATATATATATATATATATATATATATATATATATACACACACACATATATATATATATATATATATATATATATATATATATATATATATATATATATATATATATATATCTGTTATAGTAAAATCTATAAGAAAGGGATGAGAGACCTCAATCCTGTGATTGCTGATGAGCCCCGCCCACTTTTTACGCTGAAGGGGGGAAGCTGTTCACGCAGCCAACATGAACCTCATTCAGAAGTGATCTTTTAAGTTTTTGTGTGATTGATGGTACTAAGTGCAGAAAAATAAACACAAAATGACAGTGAAACAACAACGTGTAAACATTTTACTGAGGAAAAGAATAAAAACTTAAAACAGTCAAATTTATTTAGTTTGTTCAATCTGTGCACAAGGACAGAGCGGTGAAGCTGAGAACAACATGTCCCTGGGTTTATTTGTTTATTTATTTATTTGTTTATTTATTTATTGTCTATAAACACAAATACAAAAACAAGTTATATGAAGAATAGAAAGAATGTTTGTGGTGCTGGAAACAATGTATTAAACATTTTATAGATACACAAATAAATAAATAAATAAACTAATAAGTAAATAAATAAAATTAACATTTATATTAATATCATTTATTTGAATATAAAACCTAACATATGTTACTCTAAAAATATGAAATATATTAGGGCAAATTTTATTAAGTTACATTAAAGATCCACAACTGTTAAAAAAACAACAACAAATAAATAAGATTAAAATTATGCCTATGTTTTTATTAACAATTCAAACAAAGGAAGAAATGGCATTGTGTGTGTGTGTGTGTGTGTGTGTGTGTGTGTGTGTGTGTGTGTGTGTGTGTGTGTGTGTGTGTGTGTGTTTGTGTTTATTCTCTTGTTTGCACAGCCTTCATAATGGCCATCTTTTGAAAGCAATAATGAATTTAATCAGCAATAATGAGGACTAAAAACAATCACTTTTACTACAAATTTATTAACATTTAGGGAACAATAGAAACTACTGAACTGAACTACTGGAGAAGTTGAGAGCAGGGCACACTGAAAACTAGGGGACAATGGAGACTAGGGGTACTGGATACTAGGAGACATTGGATACTAGGGGACAGTGGATACTATAGGACACAGGAAATTAGGGGACACTGGATACCAGGGTACATTGGATACTAGTGGACACAGGAAACTAGGGGACGCTGGATACTAGGGGATATTGGATACTAGGGGACACAGGAAATTAGGGGACACTTGATACCAGGGGACATTGGATACTTGGGGACACTGAATACTAGGTGACACAGTAAATTAGGGGACACTTGATACCAGGGGACACTGGATACAGGGGACACAGGTTACTAGGGGACCCTGGATACCAGGGGACATTGGATACTTGGGGACACTGGATACTAGATGACAGTAAATTAGGGGACACTGGATACTAGAGGACATTGGATACTAGGGGACACAGGAAATTAGGGGACACTGAATACTGGGGGACAGTGGATACTAGGGGACACAGGAAATTAGGGGACACTGGATACTAGGGGACATTGGATACTAGGGGACACAGGAAATTAGGGGACACTGAATACTGGGGGACAGTGGATACTAGGGGACACAGGAAATTAGGGGACCCTGGATACCAGGGGACATTGGATACTTGGGGACACTGGATACTGGGTGACAGTAAATTAGGGGACACTGGATACTAGAGGACATTGGATACTAGGGGACATTGGATACTAGTGGACACAGGAAATTAGGGGACACTGGATACTAGGAGACACTGGATACTAGGGAACATTGGACACTAGGGGACACAGGTTACTAGGAGACACTGGATACTATGAGACATTGGATACTAGGGGACACTGGATACTAGGAGACATTGGATACTAGGGGACGCTGGATACTGTGGGACACAGGAAATTAGGGGATACTGGATACTAGGGGACATTGGATACTAGGGGACACAGGAAATTAGGGGACCCTGGATACTAGGGGACACTTGATACCAGGGGACATTGGATACTAGAGGACACTTGATACCAGGAGACACATGTTACAAGGTCACACAGAGGTCAGTTTAAAGTATGGGAGAGTATGGGACACTGGGAACTTGGAAAGAGCTAATGACCACTGAAACCAGCAAAGACTAGAATATAGGTTGAGTGCTGAAATGAAAGGAGAAGGAGAGTACAGCTGAAAGGATGAATAAATAAAGAACCAGACTGAACGTTCTGGAATCCTGGTGAACGTTCTACAGCCCTGTTCATTCCATAATCACGTGCAATGCTCTAGAACTGCACGGAACATTCTAGAGCCCCTCTGCAGAGAAATATAGAATATCTTATGCAGAAATTTCTCTTCATTACGGTAACAGACAGGCAGATGCTGGTGGAAAGGTAAACATGGCTGCTGTGTGAGAGATTTCTGATAAGGAACTGCTCCCCCAGTCTCAGTGAAGCCAGAGTACGGGTCTTTCTCCTGATAAAGCTCTAGCTAACTAAACACACTGCATTAGGTACTGTACTGTAATTCCCACCCAGCTCTCAGCCAGTCAGGAGCACTGGGGTTCGTTTATTACAGAATGTCTATTATTCTCTTCTTAAAGAGTCGTGATGGAGAAGTGCAGCGTCTGACAATAGGTTCCTCCTGAGCTTCAGACCCTCAGTCTTCTCACATGGGACACGCTCGGACAGATTCACACACTATATTTTTCTACAGAACTCTAAAGGTTTTGCTGCTGAGCGAGGTTCTGTTCCACACTTAGGAACTACAGAGCATTGTTTTCATTTCACAACGTTTTAATGTGTTTCATTGTAAATACAAGAGGACATTAGTGTGACTGGGAAAAGCTGGACATTTATACAAGTCTTCCACAGCCCAGAAACACACACACACTCACACACACACACACACTGGGCTCGTACTGTACGTGAATCATGCAGAACTGCTGAATTATTCAATTAAAGCATAATTATTAAAAACTTGTCTCTTAGACTGTTCATTCATTAATATGAATTGATCTATGTGTGTTGTGTTGTGTGTGTGTGTGTGTGTGTGTGTGTGTGTTGTGTGTGTGTTGTACATATATAGTCCAAACATGTTTGTTAGTGTTTTTTTTTATATTTATAGTTGGGAAGTATGTTTAACAAGGAGCAAAAGAAAAAAACCCTGCTCCTTAATGACTTTCACAAAGTTTCATTTGGTATGTATCATTAAATTTAACACACTTCTGACACTTCTTGGACACACCTTCATAGGCACACCTCCATGGACACACCTCCATGGACACACCTCTATGGACACATCTCCATAGATACACCTCCATGGACACACCTCTATGGACACACCTCCATGGAAACACCTCCGTAGGTACACCTCCATGGACACATCTCCATAGATACACCTCTATGGACACACCTCCATGGACACACCTCTATGGACACACCTCCATGGGCACACCTCCATCGACACACCTCTATGGACACACCTCCATGGGCACACCTCCATCGACACACCTCTATGGACACACCTCCATGGGCACACCTCCATGGGCACACCTCCATGCTGTAACTATAGTGAGTGCTTTTGAATCCCCTCGCCTGATGTACTACACAGTCCCTTCACCATTTTGTGATTTTGCGATTGCCAGGCCGCAGTATGTCAGGCTACAAGGCTGCTTGTCAGACACTGGAGCACCCCAGGGAATCGTACTGTCTCCATTCTTCTTCACCCTCTACACCTCTGACTTCTGCTTCAATTCGGGAATGTGCCACCTACAAAAGTTTTCGGATGACTCCTCCATTGTTGGCTGTATCACAGATAATAAGGAGGAGGAGTACAGAGACCTTATCAAAAGCTTTATAAGATGGTGCGAGACCAACCATCTCCAGCTCAACATCGGGAGAACCAAGGAGCTGGTGGTGGACTTCAAGCCTCCCAAGCCGTCGCCGTAAGGAGGAGTGAGTGGAGATAGTGGACACCTACAAGTTCATAGGGATGCAACTCAATGACACACTAGACTGGTCAGACAGCACTGAGGCCCTCTATAAGTAAGGACAGAGCAGGATGTTCTTTCTGAGGAGGCTCAGGTCCGTGGTCAGGTATGTACTCGGCTGCTACGGATGGTTTACCAGTCTGTGGTGGCCAGTGTTATCTTCTTGCTGTGGTGTGCTGGGGAGGTGGCATTTGGGATTGTGCTGCCAACAAACTGAGGAAGTTGGTGAGGAAGGCCAGCTCTGTGGTAGGGATGGAACTGGACATAGTGGAAGAAGTGATTGAGAAGAGGATGAGAGAGAAGCTGAAAGCTATCATAGACAATCCTTCTCATCCTCTCTACGCTGAGCTGAGGACGATCAGGAGCTCGTGCCTCAAAACGTCTGGGGAGCTCTTTCATACCATCAGTCTTCAGACTCCACAATGCAACAATACCCAGTACCACCTACGCTGCTTACTGAGTCTCACGGAAACAGATTCAACAGTTAAGGATCATTTCACAGATATTGCACATGTACATATATAAATAGAACTCTCGCATATGTACATGCACACAGATATGATTTATTGTTTATATTATTTCTATTGTATAGGTATTTATAGAAAGGATTTTCTTTCTTTCTTTGATGTTGCTCATCCTACTTGTGCTGCTGTCTCAATATGAATTACCCCTATGGGGATCAATAAAGGTACATCTTATCTCATCTCATCTTATCCTATCTCATCTCGTCTTATCTCATCTCATCTTATCTCATCTCATCTTATCTCATCTCATCTTATCTCATCTTATCTAATCTCATCTTATTTTATCTCATCTTATTTTATCTCATCTTATTTTATCTAATCTCATCTTATCTCATTTTATCCTATCTCATTTTATCTTATCTCATTTGATCATATCTCATCTCATTTGATCTCATCTAATCTCATTTTATCCTATCTTTTCTAATCTTATCTTATCTTATCTCATCTTATCCTATCTCATCTCATCTTATTTCATCTCATCTCATCTTATCTTATCTTATCTCATCTCATCTTATCTTATCTCATCTTAGCTTATCTTGCTCTCCGGACCTGCCTGATCCATCCTGATGTCCTGCTTCTGGTTGGAGTTCTCATCAGTTGGAAGTCACATGCTGCTGCTGAGGATGTCCCACATGGTGCAGACTAAAGATCAGTGAGATTACTGAGGACGGTTCCACTTAAACTCCATAAATATGGTGTTTGGACCTCAGTTCATATGAACAGTTATGCTGTGATAGCTTTAGCACTACAATCACCACAAACAGTTCTGCACTCGAGTCTCCATCAGTGATCAGTGGAGAAGTTCAACACAACAGACTTCCTGTAGAAACTGTAATGAATTTCCTGCTTACACAATTGCACTATTTGAGCATGTAGTATTAGCACATTTATAGAAGGGGTGTATTTATTTATAATCGCACTATCCGGTGTCACCCAGATGAGGACGGGTTCCTTCTGAGTCCGGTTCCTCTCGAGGTTTCTTCCTCATATCGTCTCAGGGAGTTTTTGCTCACCACGTCTCCTCTGGCTGTTCATTAGAGATAAATTCATACATTTAACATCTCTATCCTGAGTGTATATATTTCTGTACCGCTGCTCTGGGACAATGTCCACTGTTAAACACGCTGTACAGATAAAACAGAATTAAAAGAGCATGTAAAATAATTTCCTGCAATTACCATTTCACCAATTCAAGTTGTTTTCCACAGAAAAAGCACAAAAAACTCCGCAAATTGCATCGCAGTCAGCGTCCACACCAGAGTTGTGTGCAACGTGTTACTGCAATCTAATGACTTTTTCTGATAACGCAGTAAAGTAACACATTATATTTTAAATGGATATAATTTGATTACAGTTACTGATGTCAATAAAATGATGTTACTTGCGTTACAAATTTATTGTTAAGAAAACAATATTAAGCAAAATATATTTTTTAAATAAATCATGTTTTGCCCCAAAGATTTTTTCTTTATCCCTGAATAATTCTCCACTCGGAGCGGTTCGCCATGATGTAACTGAACGTCAGTAAAAGAAGATGGCGGTGTTGTAGTTTTATATCTTCAGTGAACGGAGATGAGACCAATCAGACAGGGTTTACAGGAAAACACTCACGTCTTATTGGCTGATGGCTCTTAATTCTTCCAAACGCTAGCTCACGGTCAGTGTGAGGGGAAATGCATATATGCAGATTTCTGTTTTATTTGTTTTACCAGTAAAGGTGTTGAAAGTGAAACAGAAACG
>NC_030416.2:38164067-38169067 GCF_001660625.3 Ictalurus punctatus
CTCTCCCTCCCTCTCTCCCTCTCTCTCTCTCCCTCTCTCTCTCTCTCTCTCACTCTCTCCCACGCTCTCTCTCTCTGTCTCTCTCTCTCTCTCTCTCTCTCTCTCTCTCTCTCTCTGTCTCTAGTTTCTCAGATCTGCGTTTTGTGTGTTCGGAGGATTTTCACTCTGAGAATCTGCCGCTGCTGCCCTCAGAGTTCCAGCAGTTCATACAGACGCAGTGTCAGACCATCAGGGACCTGCTCATCAACACGTGAGTGTGTGTGTTTGTGTGTTTTATTGTTTGAGCAGTCTGTTTGTCTTGGATACCTTTGTTAAACTGAAGATGTGTATCTATGGCATTCTTTAACAATACACTCACACACACACACACACACACACACACACACAGGAACTAAGCAGGAACTACAGCAGTCAGGGCTGGAATTATTCGTATGTGTTTTTGTTTTCGGGTTGAAACCGGGAGTGGGCGTGGTCTAGACCGAAAGTGTGTGGGTGTTTGTTGTTGTTGTTGTTGTTGTTGTTGTTATGTTATAACCCTACTACTATGCATTAGAAACACTGAAAAACAGAGCTCCTTCAAAAGAAGTCAGTTGTCATTCACAAACTGTAAAAACAAAGAGCAGTTTGCAGAACTTTGTTCAGTTCCTGATCGAGATGTCCTGTGGAACCTTCTGGAAAACTGAGTTCACTAACGCTAACTAGGTTTCAAAACATGACGTCTTTCCTAAATCAAAAAAAGTTTATTTATGCTACAGTTACCTCATAATATTAGATCAGGTTTACTTTAGTTTTTGGGTCAGAATATCTGCTGGACCAGTCAGAATCTGCTATAAAGCTGGACGTACGTACAGTTACAGAGGAAAAGTACCACGCATCCACCTTGTCCTAGGCTCACAGGTTTCGGCTGGTTTCCTGTCGTTTTGTGCGGTTGTTGAGATGTAGCTGGGGTGGAGATCGTCTGGAACCTGTGCAACACTGCTCATAAGCTTCACCAAACTGTTCTTTAAAGTTAAACATGAAAGTAAAAAACGTGAGTGTGTGTGAGTGTGTGTGTGTGTGGTGCGGTTTTGTTTTGTCCAGTTGGGTGAAGACTGAAAAGATTTTAGCTAGGCCTATGGGCTGACATAGAAATAGAGATGTTTGTAAAGCTACAGTAAACGAGGCATGAAAGTAGCTTACAGAGGGACAGGAAACACTGAAAACATACAACAACATAAAACAGTAGACAGGAAGTACAGTGTTACGGTCACTCAGATCCATGATTGTGTGTACAATATTAGTTACAGAACTATAATGAAAACAGGAATATGTTCCCAGGCTAACTCCTTTGGATAATGTACATGTACGTGTGTGTGTGTGTGTGTGTGTGTGTGTGTGTGTGTGTGTGTGTGTGTGTGTGAAGGTGGTTGCCACAGTGTGCGTCACTCTTTTTTACCTATAAGGATGTGTGGCTGCCCCTGGTGCCACAGAGGGATGACGTTGTCCCGGTACAGGCGCAGAAGTTTTTCTCCTGTGTAGCCGCACTGATGTCACTACAACTTCGCAGCCTGGTGATCGCATCACTGCAGGACCTGCTGCACTTCCTGTCACTGCACCAGGTATGGCCAATAAAGATCTTCAGGAGACAAATGGGTTTGTCTTAACCCTCCTTATTGGGCACTAAGCCCCTCCTCATAGTTACTAAACCCTCCTTATTGGGCACTAAGCCCCTCCTCATAGCCACTAAACCCTCCTTATTGGGCACTAAGCCCCTCCTCATAGCCACTAAACCCTCCTTATTGGGCACTAAGCCCCTCCTCATAGTCACTAAACCCTCCTTATTGGGCACTAAGCCCCTCCTCATAGTCACTAAACCCTCCTTATTGGGCACTAAGCCCCTCCTCATAGTCACTAAACCCTCCTTATTGGGCACTAAGCCTCTCCTCATAGCCACTAAACCCTCCTTATTGGGCACTAAGCCCCTCCTCATAGTTACTAAACTCTCCTTATTGGGCACTAAGCCCCTCCTCATAGCCACTAAACCCTCCTTATTGGGCACTAAGCCCCTCCTCATAGTTACTAAACTCTCCTTATTGGGCACTAAGCCCCTCCTCATAGTTACTAAACTCTCCTTATTGGGCACTAAGCCCCTCCTCATAGTTACTAAACCCTTGATATTGAAGCATCTGTTCTGATAAATTAGTCTTGATCTCTAAACACTTCCATTTAATCCCTAAATTCTCGTGTGTGTGTGTGTGTGTGTGTTCTGCAGGATGGTACTGATTTCAGGGAGTGTTATGATGAGCTGTATTACACACAGTGTCCACTCCTGTTGGTCAAGCTGAGGGTGGAAGAGTCGAGCGTCACGTTTCAGCCTCCGCTGCCTCAGTGCTGGGATCTCATCAAAACATCATTCATCCACATCATCACCAGCGCTGACCACTTACCCCGGGTACACACACACACACACACAGGCGTTTCTGCTGGGAACGATCACTCTCCCATTCTCTAACTGCATGTGAACCTGAGTTTCTGTGTAGGTGGAGTGTTACCTGTTCCCTGAGCTCCAGAAGAGGGATTTAACTCTGCGCTCGGTCAGACAGGACGAGTCGCTCGTCACAGACCTGCTTAATCGAGCCAGAGTGATCTATCAGAGGAACACTGTGGCCCCACACAGGTGAGCGAGTGTTTTAAACACACCTGTTTCACCACTCAAGCAGATGAGTGGCTCCTCACGCTGCTACACTAGTTCTCCTCTTCCCACAATTCAACATGCAGCTGTCCAGCTGTCAGACTGCTTGTGCTAGCCAATCAGAGAGCAGGAGATGGGGAGAGTAGTAGCACAGACTGTGGGTGAAACATGGCTCTCTGTGTCATCCACATCCTCACATTTTTTAAATGTGTGTGTTATAGAACTCTCTGAGTGTGTGTGTGTGTGTGTGTGTGTGTGTGTGTGTGTGTGTGTGTGTGTGTTCTGCAGATACTTGGACATGTATAATAAATACAGCAGTCTGCTGGATCAGTCAGCCAGACAGGATATTCTCTCATTCCTCCAGGAGAAACACTCCCTACAGGGCTTTGTCAAAGTAACACACACACACACACACACACACACACACACACACACATTAAAAGGTATTAATCTAAGGGACTGAAATTTTGTCACAGTAAAATCAGTTACGCTAAATACTAATATATTTATCTATATATTAATTAACTTATTAATGTTAATTTAAATGAATTCATTTATTGTATTTAATAATATATTTAACAGATCTTACTATTGCCCTGAACAAATAAGTGATGTTGTGATCACCCAGTGTGTGTGTGTGTGTGTGTGTGTGTGTGTGTGTGCAGAAGATCGAGGGGGTACAGTGTGTGTGGAACGAGATCTCGTCTCTGCGTGTGACCGTCCCTCTGTCACTCTTCTGTCTGGAGGCTGTGAGGCTCCACCAGGATCTGTGTGACCGCACGGAGAACCTGAAACACCTGCTCATCACCTACGAGCTGGAGGAGAACCGGCAACTCAACCAGAGGTGAGGAGAAACACTGCACTACCCATAATGCACCACACATCTATACACATGCTGCAGAAAGAGAGAGCTGCTGGGGTTAAACATGCAGAATAACCTGTGTGTGTGTGTGTGTGTGTGTGTGTGTGTGTGTGTGTATGTGAGACAGTATCTGTCAGAGGTACCAGCAGATTGTGGACACAGTGATGAGTGTACCAGCCAACACAGAAGAACTGGTGGAGCTCAGTCAGTTCCTGAAACACACCAGCGATGTGACTGTACACACACTGCGTGATGAAATTAGTGAAGCGGCCGAGCGCCTGAGCTTCCTGCTGGACTACGCCTCGCTCACCGGTACGGGGAAACACTGCAAAGGTTTTTGAGGAAAAAAGCCAATGTTTTTCCTACTCCTACTCTTTGTGAAGTACTTATTTAACTGACTGTGTGTGTGTGTCTGTGTGTGTGTGTGTGTGTGTGTAGGTGATGATTTTAAGCTGAACAGCAGAGTGTTCCACTGGCCGGAGCAGATCCGTAATGTGTGTGAGGTCCATCAGGACAAACTGGCCAATCAGAGAGATCATGTTGAGGACCAACTGCGCAAGAGGTATACACACACACATACACACACCTTTACATATACCTGTGTGTGTGTTTGTATATACACCTGAACAGTACCAAATATTTCTATTAAAAAGTAAACGTTTGCTTCGCACCTCTGAGGTTGAGGGTTCGAGTCCCGCCTCCGCCCTGTGTGCATATAGTTTGCATGTTCTCCCTGTACCTCCTGTACCCTTCTGTACCTCCTGTACCCCCCCGTACCTCCTGTACCCTCCTGTATCCCCCCGTACCTCCTGTACCTCCTGTACCCTCCTGTACCCCCCCGTACCTCCTGTACCCTTCTGTACCTCCTGTACCCCCCCGTACCTCCTGTACCCTCCTGTATCCCCCCGTACCTCCTGTACCTCCTGTACCCTCCTGTACCCCCCCGTACCTCCTGTACCCTTCTGTACCTCCTGTACCCCCCTGTACTCTTTCCTCCGGTACTCCAGTTTCCTCCCCAGTCCAAAGACATGCTTTTTAGGCTGATCAGCATCTCCAAACTGTCTGCAGAGTGTGTTATTATTTTAAATTAAATTGTGCGTGTGTGTGTGTGTGTGTGTGTGTGTGTGCGTGCGTGTGAGACAGGATTGCAGAGCTGGAACACACACTGCAGGGTGTATCTAAAGACATGGAAGTGTTTAAGAAGAGAGAAGTGATGAGCGTGGAGGAGATGAAGAACAACGTGGAGAAGCTCAGCGGGATCACGGCACGCCTGGAGAACGCCAACACACAACTTGAGGTAGAACACTCTGGATTTAAAATAAATATAAATATAAATAAAAGGTTGGAAGGACAAATTCCAGCGCCAGAAAGTTCTGTTCCGTCCTTCAGCAAGACTCTTAACCCCCAACTGCTCAGCTGTACCCCGTCCCAACCGAAAGTTTGATTAAAATAACAAAAAACTAAACC
>NC_030416.2:38174067-38181567 GCF_001660625.3 Ictalurus punctatus
GACGGCGTGTCGTCTCTAAACGACTTCCAGTGGATTTCACAGCTGAGATATTACTGGGAGGGAAGTGAGGTCATGCTGAGGATGATCACCACCGAGGTCACATACGGATACGAGTACTTGGGGAACTCACCACGACTCGTCATCACCCCGCTCACAGACCGCTGCTACAGGTAACACACACACACACACACACACACACACCATGCAGCATGCTGATTGTGACTGACTGCTGCAGGACGCTGATGGGAGCTCTGAAGCTGAATCTGGGAGGAGCTCCGGAGGGACCTGCAGGAACAGGAAAAACGGAGACCACCAAAGACCTGGCCAAGGCTCTGGCCAAACAGGTACACACACACACACACACACACACACACACACACACACACACACACACCCTGATTTAAATTTGATAGATTTGACAGATTTTTCTACCTCAAATGTAAAATGAATAATCTCTTGTCAATCTGTGTGTGTGTGTGTGTGTGTGTGTGTGTGTGTGTGTGTGTGTGTGTGTAGTGCGTGGTGTTTAATTGCTCAGATGGTCTGGATTATAAAGCGATGAGTAAGTTCTTTAAAGGTTTGGCTCAGTCTGGAGCGTGGGCCTGCTTCGATGAGTTCAACCGCATTGAGGTACGGAACTGCGGTCACGCCATCCTAAACCACACGCCCATCACAGGAATATTATGGGATATATTTCTGTGTGTGTGTGTGTGTGTCAGGTGGAGGTGTTATCAGTGGTGGCTCAGCAGGTGTTGAGTATTCAGCAGGCCATAGCGAAGAATCTGAAGCGGTTCATGTTTGAGGGAACCGAGCTCTCGCTGAACCCAACCTGCTGCGTCTTCATCACCATGAACCCAGGATACGCCGGCCGAGCAGAGCTGCCTGATAACCTTAAAGTACACACACACACACACACACACACACACACACACACACACACACACACACACACACTCACTCTGAGGTCTCAGGCACAGGATAAAGGGGAAACTGTTTAACTTGGACTTGGTGTTCAGTATATTATCACTATACTGTAGAAACTCCATTCTTACACCTCTTCATAAACTGGTATATGGTGTGTGTGTGTGTGTGTGTGTGTGTGTGTGTGTGTGTGTGTGTGTGTGTGTGTGTGTGTTGCAGGCTCTGTTCCGTACAGTAGCCATGATGGTGCCAGATTACGCACTGATTGGAGAGATATCCCTCTACTCCATGGGCTTCATTCAGTCCCGCAGGTAATTACTGAGTAACTACTGATGTATTACGGGTTCCTCACCGGGTTCTCACTGGTTTATTACGGGTTCCTCACCGGGTTCTCACTGGTTTATTACGGATTCCTCACCGGGTTCTCACTGGTTTATTACGGGTTCCTCACCGGGTTCTCACTGGTTTATTACAGATTCCTCACCGGGTTCTCACTGGTTTATTACGGGTTCCTCACCGGGTTCTCACTGCTTTATTACGGGTTCCTCACCGGGTTCTCACTGGTTTATTACGGGTTCCTCACCTGGTTCTCACTGCTTTATTATGGATTCCTCACCGGGTTCTCACTGGTTTATTACGGATTCCTCACCGGGTTCTCACTGGTTTATTACGGGTTCCTCACCGGGTTCTCACTGCTTTATTACGGGTTCCTCACCTGGTTCTCACTGGTTTATTACGGGTTCCTCACCGGGTTCTCACTGGTTTATTACAGATTCCTCACCGAGTTCTCACTGGTTTATTACAGATTCCTCACCGGGTTCTCACTGGTTTATTACAGATTCCTCACCGGGTTCTCACTGGTTTATTACGGGTTCCTCACCGGGTTCTCACTGGTTTATTACGGGTTCCTCACCGGGTTCTCACTGGTTTATTACGGGTTCCTCACCGGGTTCTCACTGGTTTATTACGGGTTCCTCACCGGGTTCTCACTGGTTTATTACGGGTTCCTCACCGGGTTCTCACTGCTTTATTACGGGTTCCTCACCTGGTTCTCACTGGTTTATTACGGATTCCTCACCGGGTTCTCACTGGTTTATTACGGGTTCCTCACCGGGTTCTCACTGGTTTATTACGGGTTCCTCACCGGGTTCTCACTGGTTTATTACAGATTCCTCACCGGGTTCTCACTGCTTTATTACGGGTTCCTCACCGGGTTCTCACTGGTTTATTACGGGTTCCTCACCAGGTTCTCACTGGTTTATTACGGGTTCCTCACCGGGTTCTCACTGGTTTATTACGGGTTCCTCACCGGGTTCTCACTGGTTTATTACGGATTCCTCACCGGGTTCTCACTGGTTTATTACGGGTTCCTCACCGGGTTCTCACTGGTTTATTACGGATTCCTCACCGGGTTCTCACTGCTTTATTACGGGTTCCTCACCGGGTTCTCACTGGTTTATTACGGATTCCTCACCGGGTTCTCACTGGTTTATTACGGGTTCCTCACCGGGTTCTCACTGGTTTATTACGGGTTCCTCACCGGGTTCTCACTGGTTTATTACGGGTTCCTCACCGGGTTCTCACTGGTTTATTACGGGTTCCTCACCGGGTTCTCACTGCTTTATTACGGGTTCCTCACCTGGTTCTCACTGGTTTATTACGGATTCCTCACCGGGTTCTCACTGGTTTATTACGGGTTCCTCACCGGGTTCTCACTGGTTTATTACGGGTTCCTCACCGGGTTCTCACTGGTTTATTACAGATTCCTCACCGGGTTCTCACTGCTTTATTACGGGTTCCTCACCGGGTTCTCACTGGTTTATTACGGGTTCCTCACCAGGTTCTCACTGGTTTATTACGGGTTCCTCACCGGGTTCTCACTGGTTTATTACGGGTTCCTCACCGGGTTCTCACTGGTTTATTACGGATTCCTCACCGGGTTCTCACTGGTTTATTACGGGTTCCTCACCGGGTTCTCACTGGTTTATTACGGATTCCTCACCGGGTTCTCACTGCTTTATTACGGGTTCCTCACCGGGTTCTCACTGGTTTATTACGGATTCCTCACCGGGTTCTCACTGGTTTATTACGGGTTCCTCACCGGGTTCTCACTGGTTTATTACGGGTTCCTCACCGGGTTCTCACTGGTTTATTACGGGTTCCTCACCTGGTTCTCACTGCTTTATTATGGATTCCTCACCGGGTTTTCACTGGTTTATTACGGGTTCCTCACCAGGTTCTCACTGCTTTATTATGGATTCCTCACCGGGTTCTCACTGCTTTATTACGGGTTCCTCACCGGGTTCTCACTGCTTTATTACGGATTCCTCACCGGGTTCTCACTGGTTTATTACGGATTCCTCACCGGGTTCTCACTGGTTTATTACGGATTCCTCACCGGGTTCTCACTGGTTTATTACGGGTTCCTCACCGGGTTCTCACTGCTTTATTACGGGTTCCTCACCTGGTTCTCACTGGTTTATTACGGATTCCTCACCGGGTTCTCACTGGTTTATTACGGGTTCCTCACCGGGTTCTCACTGGTTTATTACGGGTTCCTCACCGGGTTCTCACTGGTTTATTACAGATTCCTCACCGGGTTCTCACTGCTTTATTACGGGTTCCTCACCGGGTTCTCACTGGTTTATTACGGGTTCCTCACCAGGTTCTCACTGGTTTATTACGGGTTCCTCACCGGGTTCTCACTGGTTTATTACGGGTTCCTCACCGGGTTCTCACTGGTTTATTACGGATTCCTCACCGGGTTCTCACTGGTTTATTACGGGTTCCTCACCGGGTTCTCACTGGTTTATTACGGATTCCTCACCGGGTTCTCACTGCTTTATTACGGGTTCCTCACCGGGTTCTCACTGGTTTATTACGGATTCCTCACCGGGTTCTCACTGGTTTATTACGGGTTCCTCACCGGGTTCTCACTGGTTTATTACGGGTTCCTCACCGGGTTCTCACTGGTTTATTACGGGTTCCTCACCTGGTTCTCACTGCTTTATTATGGATTCCTCACCGGGTTTTCACTGGTTTATTACGGGTTCCTCACCAGGTTCTCACTGCTTTATTATGGATTCCTCACCGGGTTCTCACTGCTTTATTACGGGTTCCTCACCGGGTTCTCACTGCTTTATTACGGATTCCTCACCGGGTTCTCACTGCTTTATTACGGATTCCTCACCGGGTTCTCACTGGTTTATTACAGATTCCTCACCGGGTTCTCACTGGTTTATTACAGATTCCTCACCGGGTTCTCACTGGTTTATTACGGATTCCTCACCGGGTTCTCACTGGTTTATTACGGATTCCTCACCGGGTTCTCACTGGTTTATTACGGATTCCTCACCGGGTTCTCACTGGTTTATTACGGGTTCCTCACCGGGTTCTCACTGGTTTATTACGGGTTCCTCACCGGGTTCTCACTGGTTTATTACGGGTTCCTCACCGGGTTCTCACTGGTTTATTACGGGTTCCTCACCGGGTTCTCACTGGTTTATTACGGGTTCCTCACCGGGTTCTCACTGGTTTATTGTGTTTTAGCCTGGCACAGAAGATCGTAGCGACGTATCGCCTGTGTTCGGAGCAGCTCTCCTCACAGCACCACTACGACTACGGCATGCGAGCCGTCAAATCGGTGCTGACCGCGGCGGGGAACCTGAAACTGAAGTTCCCACAGGAGGACGAGAGCGTTCTGCTGCTCAGAGCACTCATGGACGTCAACATGGCCAAATTCCTGGCCCAGGACGTCCCTCTCTTCCAGGTGTGTGTGTGTGTGTGTGTGAATCTTTTATAGATGATATTTCTGTAAAATGAGTTTGAGTACCCATTACATTACATTAATTGTGTGTGTGTGTGTGTGTGTGTGTGTGTGTTTCAGGGTATAATATCAGATCTGTTTCCCGGTGTGGTGTTGCCGAAGCCCGATTATGAGTTATTGCTAAAAGCTGTACATGAGAACATCATCAAACTCAAACTGCAGCCTGTTCCCTGGTTCATCAGCAAGATCATACAGGTGCAACAAATCTGTCTGTCTCTCTGTCTGTCTGTCTGTCTCTCTGTCTGTCTGTCTGTAGAGCTGTTTATTTGTCTGTCTGTAAATCTATTTATCTGTCTCTCTGACTCGATATCTGTCTGTCCTCCTTACACCCAAACATACATTAACTCGTGTGTGTGTGTGTGTGTGTGTATGTGTGTGTGTGTGTGTGTGTGTGCGTGCGTGTGTGTATGTGTATGTGTGTGTGTGTGCGTGCGTGAGTGTGTGTGTGCGTGTGTGTGTGTGTATGTGTATGTGTGTGTGTGTGTGTGTGTGTGTGTGCGTGCGTGTGTGTATGTGTATGTGTGTGTGTGTGCGTGCGTGAGTGTGTGTGTGCGTGTGTGTGTGTGTATGTGTGTGTGTGTGCGTGCGTGTGTAGGTGTATGAGATGATGCTGGTGAGGCATGGTTTCATGATTGTTGGTGAACCGCTCGGAGGGAAAACCTGTGCGTATAAAGTTTTAGCGGGAGCTCTGAGAGACCTGTATGAGGGTAAGATATTTAATCAGTGGCTCAGTTTGAGGATTATACAATATAGAGTTATGAAGCTCCCAACTGCAGCACCGTGCTTATTACAGTGTAATTACAATGTAATAACTCTGAGATAAAACCGTTACCCCGTACTAAACATTCATTATCAATCATAATCACATGTTATTACTTATTATTAATAACAATAACAGCAGGAGTGGGTACATCTGTGTAAATGCAAACCAGAACATCACAGTTTGTTGTAAAATCTTGTGTTACATGAGACTGTGTGTGTGTGTGTGTGTGTGTGTGTGTGTGTGTGTGTGTGTGTAGGAGGTCTGATGGAGGAGTTTGCGGTAGATTTCCGTATCATTAACCCAAAGGCCATCAGCATGGGTCAGCTGTACGGCCGTTTCGACCCGGTGAGTCACGAGTGGACAGACGGCGTGCTGGCCACAGTGTTCCGGGAGCAGGCTCAGTCCACCGCTGAAGACCGGCAGTGGATGGTGTTCGACGGACCGGTCGATGCCGTGTGGATCGAAAACATGAACACCGTACTCGATGACAACAAAAAGGTTTCGGAAAGGATTTCACTACATTCATTCACTTCATTACAGAGTGTGTGATAAGTAGACGGGTAAGCACACGGGGACGTGCGGATCTAGTGGGGAGAGGAGGCAGGGTTACTCGTACCACCCTGAGGTTGATTATTTACCTCGAACACCACTTCCCCAAGTGGTTTATTCTTCTGATATCACAGCACACGTGATGTGCAGCTGCACTACTGTCTGAGCTGCTGACCAATCACAGTCCAGAACTCAGCACTGCTGTAGTATAAATGTTATCACACACAACAAGTGTCACACACTTTACACGCTTATCTTCCTGATCAACACACACACACACACACACTTACACACACTCTCTCTCTCTCTCTGTGTGTGTGTTGTAGTTGTGTCTGATGAGCGGTGAGATTATCCAGATGAGTCCTAAGATGAGTCTGATCTTTGAGCCGGCCGACCTGGAGCAGGCCTCACCGGCTACTGTCAGCAGGTAACACACACACACACACACACACACACCTACACACCTACACACTACTACTATTGATACTACACAGGGCTTCCTTGGTGGCAGCTAATATTAAGGAGTGATATGGTGTGTGTGTGTGTTTGTGTGTGTGTGTGTGTGTGTGTGTGTGTGTAGGTGTGGTATGATCTACATGGAGCCCCATCAACTAGGCTGGACTCCACTCAGGGACTCTTACATGGACACACTCCCAGACAGCTTGTCACCAGAACACCATGAACTGGTGAGGAACACCTACACACACACACACACACACACACACACACACACACACACACTACTGAATAGTGATTTTTGTGTGTGTGTGTGTAGATTGTGGATCTGTTTGATTGGCTGGTTCAGCCGTGTTTGGACTTCATCGCCCGTAATTGCCGTTTCCTGGTGCAAACTTCACCCATGCACCTCACCTATAGCCTCATGCGCCTGTATTCCTGTCTGCTCGGTACACACACACACACACACACACACACACACTGTATCACACACAGGCTCATATTCACATATCACTGTAATTGTACAGTAAATATTTGACAGTGTTTACACGTTATTGCTTTAACGAGACACACAACAAACGCCTCCTTGTGTAGATGAGATTGCGGCCGTGGGTCAGGAAGGGGCGGAGCCTATGTCCAGTCAGCAGATGACCATGTGGCTGCAGAGCCTTTTCCTATTGGCTATGGTGTGGACAGTGGGCGGGACTATAAACGGTGACAGCAGGAAGAGGTTTGATGTCTTTTACAGGAATCTGCTCACAGGAACGATGGACGAGTACCCGAGACCCAAAAGTGTCAAACTCACCAAGAACAATGTGTTCCCAGAGAGAGGTATACACACACACACACTCACACACACACACACACACACACACACACACTTCATGATGCTGTGCAGTTGTGTGTGATGTGGTTGTTTTTATCTGCTGCAGGTTCGGTGTATGATTATTATTTCCATAAGCAGGGATCAGGACAGTGGCACACA
>NC_030416.2:38186567-38236567 GCF_001660625.3 Ictalurus punctatus
CTTTAGAAAAAAAGAATACATTTCATCAGGATGAGTTTAAGGCACAGTGAAGGAGATGCATGTGTATAATTGTGGACCAGTAACTATTAACAAATGATCTGTATATATTTCTTAATTGATTGTGGTTTTGATAAATGAACCCTTATTTGTCAGGATGAGTGTGAAGGAGACCTTGCAGAAGCAATGCCAGCACTGGAAGCAGCTCTTTCGGCTCTCGACACGCTGAAACCTGCTGACATCACCGTGGTAAAGTCCATGCAGAACCCTCCTGGTGCTGTTAAACTCGTCATGGAGTCCATCTGTGTAATGAAGGGCATCAAACCCGAGAGGAAACCCGATCCTGGAGGTTCCGGTGAGACAAAGAGAGTTATCTAATCTACCTGGCAAAGAATTAGTGAAAAACATCACAGCTTCACACATTTACACATGCGTATATTGTTCTATACCTAGCAATGATCTGTCTTCTATACTGTATGTACTTATTGTATTCAATATTAACAGTATTCGATATAAACAGTAATAATAGAGATATACACAAATAAAAGCCCTTGCATTGCTCAGGCATGGTGACAGGTGTTTATGCACAGATGGTAGATAAAATACAAGATAACAAATGGGACAGCTATTAACATCATGTTCTTGTTTAAGATTTACAAACATCAGTCATTTTCTTTACTAACATCAACATCTGTAAAACGGTGTATACAGTGTACGATCTGTATGTGTAAGATGTTTTCCTGGTTTAAATGCCTCCACCCATGCATTTACAAAGTGTCATTGTCAACGCCACCATGCTTGTATCCTTTTCACATAGGTAAGATGATTGAGGATTATTGGGGTCCGTCCAAGAAGCTGCTGGGAGACTTAAAGTTCCTGGAAAGCCTCAAAGCCTTTGACAAAGACAACATCCCTGCCGCCAACATCAAGAAAATCCGTGAGAAGTTTATTGATAATCCTGATTTTCAACCTGTGCTGATCAAAAACGTCTCGTCTGCCTGTGAGGGTTTGTGCAAGTGGGTCCGGGCCATGGAGGTGTACGAACGGGTTGCCAAAGTGGTGGCCCCAAAGAAAGAGAGGCTCTGCAAGGCAGAGGAAGAGCTGGCAGTTCAAATGAAAACTCTTGCAGTGAAGCGTGGCGAGCTGAAAGCTGTGCAGGACCGTCTGTGCTCTCTGAATGACACGTTTGCTGCAATGATGCAGAAGAAAAAGGACCTAGAAGATAATATCGAGCTGTGCTCACAGAAACTGATCCGGGCTGAGAAGCTGATCGGTGGACTGGGAGGAGAAAAGGACAGGTGGACAGAAGCGGCACGACTCCTGGGAATCAAATACACTAACCTGACCGGGGATGTGCTCCTTTCTTCAGCCACAGTGTCATACCTGGGAGCTTTTACCGTGGATTACCGGGTGGAATGCCAGCGGGAATGGCATAAGATTTGCATGGAAAGGAAAGTGCCATGTTCTGAATACTTCACACTTAGCAACACCCTTGGCAATCAAGTCCTGATCCGGGCATGGCGGATCGCTGGGTTACCCGTAGACTCTTTCTCCACAGACAATGGCATCATTGTGTCAAATTCACGCCGCTGGCCACTCATGATAGACCCTCAGGGACAGGCCAACAAGTGGATCAAGAACATGGAGAAGGCCAACAAGCTGGCCATCATCAAGCTCTCTGATAGCAACTATGTGCGAACCTTAGAAAACGCCATCCAGTTTGGAACCCCTGTCCTCCTGGAGAACGTGGGTGAGGAGCTGGATGCTATTCTAGAGCCAGTTCTTCTGAAGCAGACTTTCAAGCAGCAGGGTGTAGAATACCTGAAGCTGGGCGAGAACATCATTGAATATTCCCAAGACTTCCGTTTCTATATGACCACTGGGTTGAGGAACCCACACTACCTGCCTGAAGTGGCCGTGAAGGTGTGTTTGCTGAATTTTATGATCACACCTCTTGGGCTGCAAGACCAGCTTCTCGGCATTGTGGCTGCTAAAGAGAAACCAGAACTGGAGGAAAAGAAAAACCAACTCATCCTCGAGAGTGCAGCCAACAGCAAGCAGCTTAAAGAGATCGAGGACAAGATACTGGAAGTTCTCTCCTCATCCCAAGGGAACATCCTGGAAGATGAGACAGCTATCAAGGTGCTGTCGTCCTCCAAGGTCCTGTCTGAGGAGATCTCGGAGAAGCAGAAGATCGCGAGTGAAACAGAGCAGGAGATAGACAGAACGAGGATGGGCTATCGCCCCGTGGCCGAGCACTCATCCATCCTTTTCTTCTGCATCTCTGAGCTGGCCAACATTGAGCCAATGTACCAGTACTCGCTCGCATGGTTTATCAGTCTCTATCTTCACTCCATTGCTCAAAGTGCACCAAGCGAAGACTTAACTACTCGCATTGCTCACATCCTCGAGCACTTCACCGTCAGCGTCTACAACAATGTGTGCCGCTCGCTCTTTGAGAAGGACAAGCTGCTCTTCTCACTGCTTCTCACTGTCGGAATCATGCAAGGCAAAGGTCAAATCAATGACCTCATCTGGCGCTTCCTGCTCACCGGCGGTATTGCACTTGACAATCCACACCTAAACCCCGCCCCTGAGTGGCTGTCGGACAAAGCGTGGTCAGAGGTGCAGTCTCTAACCCAGCATCCTTTACCAAACTGAAACCTAAAGTAGTCCAAGTGCCATTTATTGTTGTGTATGAATTCATTCATTTTGTTGACACCTGTATGGAAAGAGTAATCTCGATTATTACTATCATGATCTTTTCCTCTGTGTGGCCTCAGGTGGTCCGAGCCTCAAAGCTCCCAAGCCTTGAAGGTCTCTTTGAAGATGTACGTGAAAACATGGCTGAGTGGAAGCAGGTTTACGACTCAAGCTGCCCGCACGAGGAGTGCTTCCCAGGCAAATGGCACACCCTGGTGGGCATGGCGCGTATGGCAGTGCTGCGCTGCTTCCGGCCTGATAAAATCGTTCCTGCTGTGCAGCAGTTCATCGTGGAGAACATGGGACGCACCTACATCGAACCGCCGACGTTCGACCTGGCAAAAAGCTACAGTGACTCCAACTGCTGCTCGCCGCTAATCTTTATACTCTCACCAGGGTCGGATCCCACCGCAGGTGTGTGTTTGTGTGTTAATATATACAGTATATTGGAAATATTCTTTTACCTTCTACTACCATGTGTATTTTACCACTTTGAGAGCTATTAGGTTTCTGAGCAGACTGTATACGTGCGTACACACTGTTCTCCTTGGCTTGGCTTGTATTTAATATATAACTTGAAGACACCATGTGCAATTGACTCCCATCTCCGCTTCTCTCATCCTCAGTGTTGTTGAAGTTTGCAGAAGATGTGAATATGGGGGGCAGTAAGACCCAGGCTGTGTCACTTGGTCAGGGACAGGGCCCTGTCGCTGCTAACATCATCAACTCTGCTCTTAGCAACGGAACGTGGGTTGTTCTACAAAACTGTCATCTAGCAACCAGCTGGATGCCAACGCTGGAGAAGATCTGTGAGGAGGTGATCACGCCTGAGAAAACACACCCTGATTTCAGGTGAGAAACGTGTCTCTCTTTCTTTTCTGTCTCCACCTTCTCTGTCTCAGTGTCTGTCTGTCTCTCCTTCTCACTCTCCATATCTCTCCACCGTGTCCTCGGTGGCTCTCTGTCTCTCTCTGTCTCCATATCTCAGGCTGTGGTTGACCAGTTACCCGTGTGAGAAGTTTCCGGTCAGTATCCTGCAGAATGGAGTGAAGATGACTAACGAGCCTCCTAAAGGTCTGAGAGCCAATCTGCTGCGCTCCTACCTCACTGACCCACTGTGTGACCCCGCCTTCTTTAACAGCTCCACCCAACCCCATGCCTGGAGGAAGCTGCTCTTTGGCCTCTGCTTTTTCCACGCACTCGTGCAGGAGAGGAGAACCTACGGCCCGCTAGGTCACCTGTCTCTGTCTCTCTCCTCTGTCTGTCTCAAAAACGTTCCCTGTTTGCTTTCTCTTTATAAAGTATCCAAATAAGGTCATTCGGACTTGTCAGTACTGTATATTCTTTATTTAAAAGTTAATTAATCTGTTATTGCTTTTTAGTGAAGTTTGTGTTTTGTTTGTAAACAGGCTGGAATATCCCTTATGAGTTTAATGAGTCGGATCTGAGGATCAGCGTGCGTCAGATTCAGATGTTCCTGGATGAGTATGAGGAGATTCCTCTTGAGGCACTGACTTACCTGACTGGTGTGTGTGTGTATGTGTGTGTGTGTGTGTGTGTGTGTGTGTCTGTGTCTGATAAAACAAGCCTAGCTTTGGGATTTTAATACACAGTTGCTGTAACATCAGAGTTTTTGATTAAGGTTTAGGGCACACATCAGGAAGGGTAACCAGCACTGTTCAGGATCTTGAGCAACAAATAGTTCTACTAGAAATGATTAGCAAGCCAGATACATGTATCGAGTACATGAAGCTGTTTTCTTCACAAAGAAGCAAATTGAACTCTAATCAGATCACACTGAATACATTATTAAATACATGAGCGCTTTTTCTTAAACCTTACATGAAAAACAAGACACCAGGACCAGTGGAGGTCTCATGGAACCACATCTACTGTGCAGGCTGAAATGAGCCATTACTGGGCAGACTGAAAGCTGAGCTGTAGGGGTTGTCAGTGAGGAGGCTACAGGAGAACGTGGTGGTGTTTGTGCAGATGATATGACAGTTTTTAGCAGACACTAAGAGGATGATCAAGTTCTCAGTTTATTGATGAAGGATCATCTTCAGCCTGGGTCAACTGGGACATGTTTTATAGCAGAGGCAGAGGGAACCAGCAGTGGGGAAATGTGTCTAGACATGTTCTTGTAAACAGCGGAATGTTAGATGTTGCAGATATTAGTGTTGCCCTTCCCCTTCAGGCAGGCTCTAGCACAGCTGTGCTCTTTCTGCAGCGGTAGATTCCTGTAAGAAGGTGTTATATGGAATCTGCATTATAGTCATGTACAGAAGCGCTGTGACGTGATTTAAGGAGTTATCGTGGTCAGGGTCGTTGGCACCGGACTCTTCTTCACGAGGCTTGCTCAAGGTCCCTGTTCAAACCCACTAGAGAGCTACAGTGGTGGGTAGCGCATGGGGCCACGGCCAGCAACAGACATGTGGCACAAATCAACCCATCTACAGGAAGAGAATATCTGTTCTATGGCACTGAGGAAGCTTTTCATCTCCGTTGATTATAAGCCTTTGATTAGAAAGCTTGGTGTCTGGCCCACAAGTAAAAACTAAATACAAGGATGGGGTACTGGAAAAAATGCTGGCTGCACCAGATAAAATGAGACTCAAAATGAAAAAAATAAACAAAAGACACAGACTCTAAGAGCTCTGTCAGGTCTGACCACAGGGGGTCAGGTATTGAGATATTTCACAGAGAGGTCAATGGAGAGATTTGATCTGCCAATAAAGGTACTTTTAAAGTCAACATCTCTCTCTCTCTGTCTCTCTCACTGTCTGTCTCTCTCTGTCTCTCTCACTGTCTGTCTCTCTCTGTCTCTCTCACTGTCTGTCTCTCTCTGTCTCTGCAGGCGAGTGTAATTATGGTGGCAGGGTGACTGATGATAAGGATCGCAGGCTTCTGCTCTCGCTGCTCTCCACCTTCTACAGCTCTGAGCTCATACAGCAGGACAGATACAGAGTGTGTGAGGGAGACATGTACTATGTACCACCGCATGGACCCTACCAGGTGCACACACACACACGCGCACACACACACACACACAGAACTTCTAAACTTCTAGAGTTTAAGTGTAAATTTCACACATTTCTCCAAAACCAAATGACATCCTGCATATGGAGCGTAAACGCTGATCTGTGTTATTATGGAACAATTCATTGTTCCCTCTGAGGGAGCAGGAGAATGATGGAATTTCACTTTACACTGGTCACAAACGGCTTTTATATAAATGAAGATTTTTCTGTCGGTCAGAGTTACGTCGACTACATCCGCAGCCTGCCGATCACAGCCGAGCCTGGGGTCTTCGGTCTCCACAGCAACGCTGACATCACCAAGGACAACCAGGAGACCAATCAGCTTTTAAACGGAGTGTTACTCACCCTGCCCAGGCAAACAGGGGGCGGGGCCAAATCTCCTCAGGTGGGTGTGGTCAGTGCTACACTCGCTGCTCACTGGCTGAAAACGTCGGTCTGTATTGTACAGACGCGGCTATTAATAGCTTACATATATATGTATATTTACTTGTATGTATTGTTTGTGTTTGTGTGTGTGTGTGTGTGTGTGTGTGTGTGTGTGTGTGTGTGTGTGTGTGAACAGGAAGTGGTGGATGAGTTGGCAGAGGACATCATGTCAAAGTTGCCACCAGATTTCAACATTGAGAAGGTGATGTCTAAGTATCCGGTGATGTACGAGGAGTCCATGAACACCGTACTGCGGCAGGAGATCATCCGCTTTAACAGGTGTACACACACACACACACACACACATACACATACACACACACACAGGGTGTGTGTATGTTTAGTTAGCTATCTTAGTGAGGAGCTTTTACATTTATTATGGTGAAATCACGACATAAATGGCCGCCTGTGGAGGAAAAGCGGTGATGCACTGATGCTCAGATACACACTCACACACCCTGATGCTCGGCAGGTTGACGGAGGTGGTTCGCAGCAGCCTGGTCAATATCCGGAAGGCTCTAAAGGGGCAGGTGGTGATGTCCTCAGAGCTGGAGAACGTTTTTAACAGCATGCTGGTGGGGAAAGTTCCAGCCGTTTGGGCCGCTAAATCCTACCCATCACTCAAACCTCTCGGTAGCTACGTCTCTGACCTGCTGTCCAGACTGCACTTCCTACAGGTGTGTCAAACCAACCAATGTGTTCAATTGGGTTGTCTAGTAACTAATTAAGATCATTAGATATTCCCACGTGTCACACTGCTCCAACTGACAGGTAGCTAATGCTCGAGTCTCTGGGTGATTAGCAAAAGGAAATGACAGGTAGGTAAAATAATATAATGTGTTGTTAAATTCTGGATTGTGATTGGTCAGAAGGTATTGATTAATTTTTAATAACAGTAGTATAGATTATTGTTACTATAGTAACAGCTCATTCACAGGGACGTGTACAGCAGACACGCCACATGAACCGTGTAATTGTTGCTATGGTGAAGTTCTCTGCAAGGAGATGTTTATGTAACATGTATGGAAGGAGTCTCCAGTGTCAGCACTGTGTCCGACGAGTTCTGGACAGACGAGTTTACACTTTGTAGTTGTTGTTTTTTTTTTTGTCTTATTAAAGGACCATTAGGTAAGATTGATGGTTAAGAGAATTAGAGTCAACATTTAAATAATTTTGTACTCTTTGACCCCACCCCCATTCTTGCCCATGTTCACAAAGCAAAAAAAAAACTACTTTGGGGAGGTAACAGTAACTGCACTCTGTTTTGTGTGTGTTAGGAGTGGATAGATAACGGACCTCCAGCGGTGTTCTGGCTCTCCGGGTTCTACTTCACACAGTCCTTCCTCACTGGAGTGTCTCAGAATTTTGCACGCAAATACACCATCCCCATCGACTACATCGGCTTTGAGTTTGAGGTAGGAGTGTGTGTGTGTGTGTGTGTGTGTGTGTGTGTGTGTGTGTGTGTGTGTGTGTGTGGGTGGGTGCATTTACACTCAGTTTTTTAAAAACATATCCTAACCTACTGGACCATGGAGTAGAGCTCACCAAGAGCATGGTGTGATAATAGAGGAGACTTATGAGAAACATTCAGTGGTTTGGAAGCTCCTGGTTCTGGCAGTTCCTGTGGATTTTCATTTGTTAGCTCCGGACCATGGAACGCGTGACTTCGGTCTGTCTGGTGTCCTGTACGAGACTGACACGCTTTAGTGATTCTTGCATTTCATAGAAATGAGAGAGGAGGATAAAGATCCATACCCTCCTGAGTAATGTTCAGCATGTCTGGTCAGATCCACTGCTGATCACTCACGGGATTCCCCCTGGTGTTCAGCTACATTACATTCATTGTTTACAACGGTCCGGATGAGTAACTGACACGACTGAGCTACTCTCATTGTTGAACCGATAATGATCAGTTCATAGCTCTATGTTAAATAAACGCTCGGTTTGAAGTGTTTTGTTTCGCTCTGACGCGTCACATTACGTGACGTACGAGACACCGGTTCTGAAACTGGAGTTAAGAATGAATGCACTCGCCTCCGTTCAGACGTCTTTAATCATTCTGGGTTTGTCTTCCGTTCACTAATCAGAGTAGAGATGGTAGAGTAAATCACATCTGCTGTGTGAAGAGCTGTGAAAATTCTCCCCTTCCTCAGATAATGTCTTTATCTCTGTAGCTAGTGTCTGGACCAATCCGCTGCTTTCAGCTAAATAATCTACATTCAAGCAAACCGTAACAGAGGATCCGCTGAAGAAAGACATTTTTCTTTCTTCTTTTGCACATGTTTATCCGCTCTGCTACGGGGGGTTTTCCAGGCACTCGGTTCTGTCTGCTGAACTTCACTGGGTCCGCCAGTTTACGTGTACATGTCGTACTCAGATGGAGCGGATTTCCAGTTTGAACCCTTTGAAATATTTTATGACCGTTCCAAATGTTTATTCTTGGGCACTTCTGATTATACAGATGTTAAATAACACTCTTCTGCACTTTTATGATGTTAAGAAAAGAAAAATGAATTACTTTAATGATTTTCAGCGGAACTGTCATAAAGGTCTTTCATTTCTTACTGATATTAATGTTATTGATGTCTTTTCTGTCTCTCCTACACCTTTTCCCTCCATCTCTCTCTCTCCGTCTCTCTTTATCTCAGGTGATGAAGCAGGAGAATGAGATGGAGGTAAAGCCTGAGGACGGTGCGTACGTTCGTGGTTTGTTCCTGGAGGGAGCTCGGTGGGATCGGGAGCACAGGGTCATCGGAGAATCGCTTCCCAAAATCCTTTTCGACTCGTTGCCCATCATCTGGCTGAAGCCTGGAGAGAGCAGCGGATTCCTGCACCAGAGCGTGTACGTGTGTCCCGTGTACAAAACGAGTGCGAGGAGAGGCACGCTGTCCACCACCGGACACTCCACCAACTACGTCCTGTCCATCGAGCTGCCCTCGGACCGGCCGCAGAAACACTGGATCAACCGCGGGGTGGCTGCTCTCTGCCAGCTGGACGACTGAGTACACACACACACACACACACACACACACACACACACACACACACACACAATACATACATCAGCACTACTATATAGTATATGCATACATTTACACACACACACACACACACACACACGCGCGTACACATATGTACACTACAGTAACATGTTTACGGTGCTGGGGATAATAAACGTATATAAATCTTCCTGTGTAAACTCTTATTGCTCTAGTTCCGTGGTGTTCTAGAAGTTTTGGATGTCTGAGGACATCTGATGCTCTATTCCAGTATCTAGCACCGTTATAAGGTCCTGGATTCATACAGGAAACATTACTCACGCTCAAATGATAATATCTGAAAGTGTGTTTTTGCTTTATTCTGTTTATTTATTTATTAAGTTTATTCTGATAAAATTCTACTCTGTTCTATTCTTCTGCATGTAATACATTTTGATATGCAAATGAGCGGTGATTCAGTCACTGGACACATTAATCTATGACACCCTCTGGTGACTTGTTGTGACCTCTTGAGCATGGATTAGCTAGTTTCTCCTGAACCTGTGTAGAGCTGCATTGCTTTAAACACGTCCTCTGCATGATGTCTCTCAGGACACGGCCGCTGTGTGAGACAGGCAAACAAACAGTACACCACCATGGTGCAGGACAAGCTAAACCTGCAGCTCAACATTTACAAGTTTCTTTTAACTTTTTAAAACAATAATAAGTGACTGATTTAAATCTAAAAAGGACAAGCAGAAGAATACAAACAGAAACAGTCGTGTTCAGTAGAAGCACAGTATGTTAAGAGTCCCACCTAAACTTCTTTACTGTTATCTACAAACTCATTGTTCTAAACACTACAACACAATAAACAACCTGACACGCTAGTGATACAGGTGTCATCACAGGCCGTGACTTTTACACGCCCAGCACCTTATCTCACAGAAGAGTCAGCAACCACCCACCCACACACACACACACACACACACACACACACACACACACACACACACACATACCTCTGGCCTGTAGTCTTTCCTCAGCGCTATTTCCTCAGAATCCATGAATCACAAACTGACCACGCCCATCCTGCCACAGCATCCACGTAAACACATTCGCACATCACTGGCAGTGATCCCACAGTGCTGCTGAACTCTGGATTCTGATTGGCCAGAAGATGTTGATTAATCTTCTATACCAGCAGCTCTGACAGTAGTGCAGCTGCACATCATTAATGCACTTCCTTTTCAGCACCCTGTTGAAAGGCTTTGTTAGTCCTCACCATCTTGACTTGCCACAACTTTTTTCTGGGGTGAGTACTGTGCCACCAGTGTAGGGCAGTGCATGTATGCATATATATATATATATATATATATATATGAGAAATATTTGCCCAGTTTAGCCGAGGCAGCACTTGTGCATACACACTGGTGCAGATACAACAGAGGTCCAGACCACAGGTGAAAGTTGTACATTTTGTCCTCTCTGCGCTCCAGTTGCCACACTTCCACACATCAGGATGTCTTTTCCTCTTACAGGACCATGTTCTTGTCCCTGTATCCATCCTAACGCTTGCTCCTTCATCACGCTGCACTAGAACCCTTATCTCTGTAGTATTTATAAGTTCTCATGCTGTCACTCCATCACTGGGATCCACACCAGGTGTGTTCTTTAGTTTTTAATATTATAAAGCTTGCTGACGTGAAACTTACTCGCTGTAGTCACACATCACACATCACACGCCTTTTGTTTTCTACACACACAAACAGTCATTCATCCATTCATTCATTCGTTGTCCTTCCGCTTTTCCTGGTGTGTGTCATGGTGGTAACAGGTTGAGAAGGACAGCCCAGGCGTCTCTATCCCCAACCACGGATCCCAGACAGCCACAAACCCAGATCTTATTTGAGGCGTGATCTGTCCCGTCAGATGTCTCTGGCTCTATACACACAATGGTTATTGTAATGATTGTCTGAACGAATGTGAAATGTGCACAGCGCACTTAAATAAGTACACCCTGTTTCAACCAGCATGTCATAGTTAAATAATAATTCAATCTCTGAACTGACATCTATAAAATGTCCTGTTACATTTGATCTAAAAATAAGGTAGAGAAGAACTGGGGGAAAGGTGCAGGCTATTCACACACTCATTCACACCTATGGGCAATTCAGCAGAGCCAGCCCACCTACTGGCATGTGTTTTTGGGAGGAATCCCCATGTGAAACTCCACACACACAATACCCCGAGCTCAGGATCGAACCTGGAACCCTGAAGCTGTAAGTGGAGCCCTTACACGTTATTCTATAGCTGACTTATTTCCTGTAAAATATCCTGTAAGTATGTGGACTTTAATCTTCTCCCATTTAAAGGAAAATGAGAAAGCATTCCAAGCGGTCCACTGATCCATGATCAGCCCATCCGCCATGTTTCTGAGGAAAACTAAGTGGTATTCTCTAACTTTAGAGATTTTAAAGTAATTCTTCTGGCTGTTTAAATAAATACATGTTCCTGATCTTATCTGTAAAGTGCCAGAGATCCAAAGATAACCTGCTGCCACAGCAGCACTTTGAGGTGCCGATGAACCTCCGTTATTCAGGACAGCATAGTCCTGTGTAGAATTTCTCATGTACTTAGATTACACATGTGGAAAACATACAAAATAATCAACTGGGTTTGGAAACCATGTAAGAGAAGGTACATTTACACTGTGTGTTAGTGTAGGAACGGGGGGGGGCAGTGGAGAGAGAGTAACTAAATAATAACTAAAATAATGATTTTCCCCAAAAAAAGCCAGATTACAGGAAACCACTTCTTCACTCTGGGAAACACAGTGGCATTGCCAAGTACTGAATCATTACCGTAAGAACTGAAATTGTGTCGTATGTGGAAGCACGAGGTTTACACTCTCAGTATTTAAAGTCATGTCTGAATGAATGTTGTGTTCTTGCCTAAGGCGGTGTACTCGTATCCTTTCCTACGCATTGTGTAATTCTACCCGTCAGCCAGTCTGTATAATATCGGGACAGTAAACACGCGTTTATGTTTAAATGTTATCTGTAATTTCTCACTTTATTTCTAGAGAGAAATAGCTGTAGGTTTCACAGAAAGTTTGCTCAGTTTTTGCAAACTGTACTCCTTTAAAGGACTTTTAGAGTTAGAAATGTCACTACACCGTAAACGTGGTGACTGTCAGGACTCTCGATGGGACAGACACCCCATAGAGTCCCTGCATGCCGAATTCTGTCCGAATGTTCTGAGAGCGCAGAGAAGAACTCCAACTAACACCCGCAGAGCTGAATTAGGCAGATATCCTTATTTCTAAATATTCAAAACCCATCTCTTACATTCTGGACTCATCTTAAATCAAGCTCCTCTAATACACTTCAAAACAAAGCCCTTAAAACCCGAGAGCCCTAAAACCCGTCCCCTCTGTCGGCTGTCTCTGAACCTCACAAACCCTCCATCATCTAACACTCGGCTTCAGACCAGCTCCACTAAACCAAACCAGATTACAATAAACCAGATCATAACAACCAGTAAACGCACATCTGGACCACTGAACATCAGATCATACGAGCTGGTAGAACACCTCCTCGGCGTCGGAGCTGCAGATCAGTGAAGTCTCTCTGTTTCTAATGCTGTGCATCTTATTTCTAAACAACAAACTGTATCATTATATTAAAACTGTTTACTTTAGGCTCTTTAACTATCATACATCACAACACATTCATGAACATTAAGCACATTTCCACACGTCTCACCTGTAACTCATTCATATGTGTTTACTCCCTTTTCAGACTTGAACATATCAGAAACTCAGAACTATACAGAAACATCGCGTGTCAGTCAATACTGAACATTTCTGAGATATTATTCACCTCCGTGTTTCGCGTATGGAAATTCTACGTGTTCTTTTATCTAAAAAGTTTGTACTTGCTGGGGTTTTTTTTTAGGAAATAGCAGTGTCAATGTTTTTTCCCTCCTAACAAGTGACGCATCACTTCCTGTTTCTGTTGCGCTACAGAAACCACTTCATTGCGTGCTCAGTAAGTAAACCTTATGGGCTTTGGGATTGTAGTGTTTCTCAGCTCAGCAGGTCTCGTCGGGACTCGTCACACCTGTTCTGTCACTAAGAGAGACGTCCCTCCGGGTCAGGTCTCAGGGGAATTCTGCTGTTTCATCATTAGCACTATAAGAGTCAGGGACAGTCGTCTGTAACTGCTACAAGACACATCACTCTCCTCAGACTTTCAGATTTAACCTCACTCTCAGGTAAGAGCATTTCATCTCATCTCATTCTCTCGGATTAGAATCAGGTCCTGCTTCAGGTCACCTTTTATACATAAATGCCTGCTTTAAAGGAGAACTTTTTTTTTGTTTTTTAATGTTCTTCTCATCACTGTCTTTCTGTACAATGTTAAAAATATAGTTCTACATGTGTAGGTAAGCAAATACGTTGATATAATAAGAATCAGTGCAAAAGTAAGGCATTAGGGTCGGCATTTTCTCTTTTTTTTAATTATGTGTCCTGTTCATTTCTGTTTGTATTTGTACATGTTCACATTAATGTTTATACCACTAGACATTTGGCACACCGCTGTGTTATTAATAACCACACATTCCTAAGCACTGAAAACAGGTTTTGTAGTAAACCCTCACCCACACCCAAAACCTCACACGTGTGCAAACACACACGAGACAATAACAGGCAGGTGTTACTGTGCGCAGGAACGGTAGCACAAACACCATCAGAACAAAAGGAAAAAAGGACAAACAACAACACGAAAAGGAATTCTTATTTTTAAACTGGAGTGAAATTATTTGATAGGTTAGAGAGGTGATTTGTCTGTGAATCTGATACTTACAATAGTCCTTCTCTATGTCTTCATTAATGGTGAATTAATATCCCAGTTTCCATATCCATCAGAAACTAATTTATCAAACTGTATCATACCGTATCAGATCCTGTGGCATTGCCAAGTACTGAATCATTACCGTAAGAACTGAAATTGTGTCGTATGTGGAAGCACGAGGTTTACACTCTCAGTGTTTAAAGTCATGTCTGAATGAATGTTGTGTTCTTGCCTAAGGCGGTGTACTCGTATCCTTTCCTACGCATTGTGTAATTCTACCCGTCAGCCAGTCTGTATAATATCGGGACAGTAAACACGTGTTTATGTTTAAATGTTATCTGTAATTTCTCACTTTATTTCTAGAGAGAAATAGCTGTAGGTTTCACAGAAAGTTTGCTCAGTTTTTGCAAACTGTACTCCTTTAAAGGACTTTTAGAGTTAGAAATGTCACTACACCGTAAACGTGGTGACGTTTGCTGCCTTCGAAAGCTCGTCTTTCTTTACAGGTAGATTAACATATCGTTTGCATAATCTTACAGCAGGTTATAGAACCCCAGCTATCTTATTTGTGAGTTAAATGTTGAGAGAAGCACAGTCAGAACATGATTTAGCTTTTAACTTGTGTGTAGATGTGAGATGTTTAATAATTTCATAATAGAAAACATTTTACACATCGTTTTATTGACTTTTTTGTATTTTTCAAATACCAATTTCTTTAATGATTTGCATTCGTTTCTTTCTTTAATACGCATTGTTAACTGTTAACTTTTTTTCTTGAATAAGCATTTTTCTATACCAGTGATGAATAAAAAAAAGTAAAATATATATATATACAATTCGTCTTTCTTCCCCCATTAGTAACAGGACTCCTACAATGCCTCATCTTTTAGAGAAGGATCAGGATCCGGATCCGGATCAGCACCAGGATCAAATGGATGCAGCGGGATCTCGTTCCAGTCCCGAGAGATTTTTGGGGCAGAATTACGAAGAGCTGCACAGAGATTTTGTTAAACATAAAGCAAGATTCCTTGATGATAAATTTCCCCCAAATGAGAGCTCCATTGGTGAAGGCCTGCTGTCTGACAGTGAAATGGCAAGAGTGGAGTGGAGAAGACCAACGGTGGGTCAGGTTTAATCATGAATTAAATTACCAGTCAGGAAATAAGCCAGTATATTTAGAAGTATTGTAGGAGCGTCACAGAGGCAAATGGCATCACTGAAAACTGTAAAAGACAGTGAGTTATCAGAGGTGCTGTGTCTTAGTTCAAAGGACTGATAGCAGGGTCTAGTGCTAGAGTTAACAAAAAATTACCCCACACTTCCTCTACACCGGGGTGTCCAATCTTATCCGGAAAGGGCCGGTGTGGTGCAGGTTTTCATTCCACCCAAGCAGAAGCCACTCCCGAGTCTACTGAAAGCCAAGATCAGCTGATTAAACAGGTGGAATCAGGTGTAGCTCCTGATTGGTTGGAATGAAAACCTGCACCCACACAGGCCCTTTCCAGATAAGATTGGACACCCCTGATCTACACACTTCATAGACCTCACTTACAGACCTACACCTTACAGTTTTAATCTACACATGCAGACACTTTGCTAGAATTTTTGAGCAGTGGATAGATGGATGGAGGGATGGATAGATAGACAGATAGATAGACAGACAGACAGACAGATAGATAGATAGATAGACAGACAGACAGACAGATAGACAGAGAGACAGACAGATAGATAGATAGACAGACAGACAGATAGATAGATAAATAGACAGACAGATAGATAGACAGACAGACAGATAGATAGATAGATAGACAGACAGACAGATAGATAGACAGACAGACAGACAGATAGACAGATAGATAGATAGACAGACAGACAGACAGATAGATAGATAGACAGATAGACAGATTGATAGATAGATAGATAGATAGATAGACAGATAGATAGATAGTCAGTTAGTCATTATACTCAGATAGATAGATAGATAGTCAGTTAGTCCAATACTACCGGACTGTTCTTGTCTATTTTAAAGCTTCTTCACGTCTCTTCCCTGGGGCAGCGGGGTTTTTTTTTTTTTGCTTTTTTTTTGACAAACTACTTACAGTTCATTACCACAGTGTAATTTGAAACCATAACCAGGTCCTTTTTTTATACCACCCCAGGGAAGTTCTATAGCATGTCATGTACCTGACAGGTTGCTCAAAGCCACAGCAACCTTTACACCTAAAGAGAACTGCTGCACTAGCTTCTCACCTGATGGCCCTCATGTTTTGAACAGGTTTTAAGAACCCTGCCCTTTGCAAACCCCCCCCCCCCCCCCCCCCCCCACGCACACACACACACACACACACATACACACACCCCAAAAAAAAAAAAAAACACAACAACAACAAAACAAACAAACAAAAAAACCTGTTTTGTGATGTAATGAAAGGAAAATGGTGCCACGTGACTTAAGGATTAGTGAACAAGCAGACTGATCATACCACTTTTTCACCTCAGTTACATTCTGATGGCTCGTAGGTTGTTCTTACATCGAACACGTCAGTAACCACACTCTTCAGAGGTGTATTATTACTTTCGTACTAGAACATTCTGTATCAGCAAAACAAGCAGATCCACACAAAATCTCACAAGTTTGAGTTCACCTGTGATATTTTTGCATTTCTTGTTTTCGACCAGTTGAATGGCTTTGTACACTCGACATCAGCTATTGATTCACTGTGCATGTGATTTATTTCTGCTTTTCCAGAAAATGGTGGCAGATCCTCATCTTGTTGTAGATGGAGAGTCGAGGTTTGACCTTGCCCAGGGAGAGCTTGGTGAGTGTAATACGAACGCAGGTGTCAGCGATGAACAGGGGTGAGACTCAGGCGCCATCATGTAGAGCATCATAGTGTAAAATACACACCGGCCCATTAGTCACCGAAAATAGCAGCATATAGACTCGTGAAAATCGAATAATGAAGAAAACCTACCAGAGAATTTGTGTTCTAGGTTCACAAAACAAGTTCTCGCTTATATTATAGCAGCTATAAACAGTGGTTCCCTCACCAGCCCTCTCTGTGTTCTTGTTTTGAAGTTAATAAGACAAAAAAGACCCAGAGAAACCGCAAAGCATAAACTCCTCTGTCCTGAAGATGTCATGAAACCTCAAGTTACAGCTTTACCTCTGAATGTTACACAGCACTGGCACTGGAGACTCCTTCCATACATGTTACATAAACATCCCCTTACAGAAAACTTCACCATAGCAACAATTACACACATTTGTAGTCCATTTACATGGAGCGTCTGGTGTACCAGTCCCGGTGAATGAGCTGTCACTGCTCTACTACTCCTGTCAGAGCTGCTGTTAGAAAATAGAATACTAATCAACACCTTCTCAATACTAATCAACACCTTCTTCTGACCAATCAGAATCCAGAATCCAGATTCATTCATAATTCCTGAGGGTTTTTTAAAACATTTTCCATGGATGTCAGAAAGCATCATGTTTTCTCCATGTTTCCTGTGCTCTAGCTGTTCCTCATTATAACAGATTGAATTTCTTCCATCTGACTGACACTTTTTTTTCCTTCTTGTGCATGTGGTACTCCATGTTGATTCCTGGTTTGCTCGTCTTCTCGTGTCCAATCTTCTAGTCATCCTGATACTTCCTTGGATATATTCTGCTGGCTTCTGGTTTTGATCTCTGCTTACTCTGTCTGCATGTAGCATGGACACTCTGTAATCTGGGGATTCTGTTTGTTATGATCATTATTGTATGGCATCAGTGCAGCCTTTCTGAAATTCTCTGGGATTTATTTGTAATTTATTTTAGGAAACTGCTGGTTTCTGGCTGCAATCGGTGCCATTACGTTTCGGCGAGACATTATGGCTGAGATCGTCCCTGAAGGCCAGTCGTTCAGAAGGGATTACGCTGGAATATTTCATTTTAGGGTGTGTTTATCAATCAATCCTAACACAGTACCACTAACTGCTCGTTAATACACGACACCTAATAAGCACAGTTTATTTAATTAACACAGCAATTGTAACGCATGTTGATATATTACATTTTTTATGATCATTTCCCATGCCAGATCTGATTTATAATTATTATATAACTGAATGATTGCGTTGTAACAGAATCCAATTAACAGTATTACTTGTTCTCTTAGTTATCATATTTTAGCTTCACTTGGCAGCCCCTCCTGCTTAAGCATCAAAAACATATGCAGATTATTCCTATAGATATTGGTATTGTTAACCAATCCCAGATAAATTATTATACATGTGAAGGGATTGTCTGATGTTGTCAATCCAATTTTGTTGCATTTATCTGCATACAATGAACAAGTAATTAACAAACTCACTATTTAGAAGAGCTTTGTGTAACCTACAGCAAGATTCCAACCCAAAACACTGATCAGTAAGAAGCAAAATAAAAGCAAAAATGACCTAACACACATCATACGTCTTCCAGAAGTAATCTGAAAAAATTACAATTTTAAAGTCGTGTAGCATAATACATTATTGATAGAGAAAGTATTGAGAATTCAGCCAAAACTATATGTTTGTTAAATATAGGTGCGCAACAATTATTGGCACCCTTTTAGTCAATACTTTGTGCTAGCTCCCTGTGCCAAGATAACAGCTCTGAGTCTTCACCTATAACGCTGATGAGGTTGGAGAATACACGGCGAGGGATCTGAGAGCGTTCCTCCATACAGAACCTCTCCAGATCCTTCACATTTTGCGGTCCACGCTGGTGGACTCTCCTCTTCAGTTCACCCCACAGGGTTTCTATGGGGTTCAGGTCAGGGGACTGGGATGGTCAGGGCAGGACCTTGATTTTGTGGTCAGTAAAACATTTCTGTGTTGATTTTGATGATGTTTTGGATCATCGTCCTGCTGGAAGATCCAACCACGGCCCATTTGAATCTTTCTGGCAGAGGCAGTCAGGTTTTCATTTAATATCTGTTGATATTTGATAGAGTCCATGATGCCATGTGTCCTAACAAAATGTCCAGGTCCTCTGCAGAAAAACAGCCCAAAACATTAAAGATCCTCCTCCATATTTAACCGTGGGCATGAGGGACTTTTCCATACGGCTACCTCTCTGTGTGACCAAAACCACCTCTGTGTTTATTACCAAAAAGCTCTATTCTGGTTTCATCTGACCGTAGAACCCGATCCCATTTGCAGTTCCAGTAGTGTCTGCACACTGAAGATGCTTGAGTTTGTTTTTGGATGAGAGTAGAGGCTTTTTTCCTGAAACCCTTCCAAACAGCTTGTGGTGATGTCGGTGACTTCAGATTGTAGTTTTGGAGACTTTCTGACCCCAAGACACAACTAACATCTGCAGTTCTCCAGCTGTGATCCTTGGAGATTTTTATCCACTCGAACCGTCCTCTTCACAGTGCGCTGAGACGATACAGACACACGTCCAATTCCAGGTCGATTCATAACATTTCCAGTGGACTGGAACTTCTTAATTATTGCCCTAATGGTGAAACGGGCGTTTTCAATGCTTGTGCTATTTTCTTATAGACACGCCCCATTGTGTGAAGCTCAACAACCTTTTGCTGCACATCACAGCTACATTCCTCGCTCTTACCCATTGGTATGAATGACTAAGGGAATTTGGCCTGTGTGTTACCTCATATTTATACCCCTGTGAAACAGGAAGTCATGATTGAACAATTTCCTATTCTTAGTCACCCAGGTGTACTAAAAACATAAAAAATGTCAATGGGAATATGCTTCAAATATATTTTTCTCTTATGAATTTATAGTGGTGCCAATAATTGTTGCACACCTATATTTAACAAAGTGTTGTTTTTTTTATAAACCTGTGTTGTGTTTGCAATTGTTTGATATCCATGAGAGCAGAGTATTTTCTTGATTTTTTTTTAACAAAATATCAAAAGGTTAAACAATAAAGACAATTTTACACAACTTTCTTTGTTCATATTAAACAAGGGTGCCAATATTAGTGGAGGACACTGTATGATTTTAATATTGTATTTCTTTTCAGTTCTGGAGGTTTGGGAAGTGGGTGGATGTTGTGGTAGATGATAAATTACCCACAATCGATGGACAGCTGATCTTTGTTCACTGCAAAACTCGCAATGAGTTCTGGCCCGCGCTGCTGGAGAAAGCCTACGCCAAGTACATCACATTCATTTATTCATGTTCATGGTTATTTCTTTTAGAGGTCTGAAATACTGTACTGTGTGGCTCCTATACACATGATGTACATGGTGTGTGTGTGTGTGTGTGTGTGTGTGTAGAGTGTGTGGCTCCTATGCAGATCTTCATGGTGGATTTATATCTGAGGCTCTGTGCGATTTCACTGGAGGGGTGTATTTAACACTCAGACTGAAGGCAAATCATCCGGAGCACTGGGCTCTCCTGCACCGAGCAGCACAATACAAATCATCTATGGGCTGTGGATCACACCCAGGGGTAAACACACACTCTACACCAGTGGTCACCAACCCTGTTCCTGGAGACCTACCAACCATAATGGTGCCCACCTGACCATCTACTCACTGCCTTAAGAGGTTCCTGATCAACTTAAACAGGTGTTAGGTTTTGGTTGGAGATGAAACCTGCAGGAAGGAAGATCTCCAGGAAGAGGGTTGGTGACTACTGCTCTATACACATTTAACACACACGTCTGTTTATTCTGAAGGACTTTCATGCTAGATGAAGCTGATTCTACACTACAAAATACGCTAGGAATCTTGTTCTTTCACTTTAATAAACTGTTAGCACTTTGATATCACTTTGTGAAGACGTGTATGAGAGCGAGCGTGATCTGACTCGGCTAGTTTAGAGTCACCGCTCAAAGAGTTTGATCCTGACTTGATGCTGCTGAGGCCCAGAGTTGGACCTGGTGTTAAAGCCTTGCAGACGCTGCTGGAGACATCACATCCTCCACTGATTCATCATTAAGCTAATATTTTATCATCGTTAAGGTATGAGGAGATTCCACACTGCACTGCGCTCTCAGATAATCAAGGATTTTATCCAGACGAGTGCATATTGAGAATCGTCCTTAAATAGTGTAGTGCGATGATACACCATTGTATTATTTTCCACTTTTGTTGCACTGGTTTATTTCGTTCCCATGTTGACAGTGTAGCCTAAAAAGCATTGAACCTGAACTGTAATGAGGAGCCTGTGTGTAGCTGAAGTTCTTTACTACGCAAACTTAAACACGGTCTTGTCCTAAAATGCTTATTGTTTTCATTGTTGGAAAAGGTGACTAGTTGACTATGTCTTTTTTACAGGCCGACTAGTAAAATGTGTAGTCATGCAACCTCTAACACTCTCATCCGAATACACACATTATCATTACACACTGATGTACACACTTATTACGTGATGTGGGACACACACATAATTAACACCACTACACTCATACAGTGGTTAACTCACATCACTCCATGCATTCTTTCAGGCCACTTCTGCTAATACTGAGCTTGCCAACGGTATAGTGGAGGGTCACGCCTACGCCGTTACTGGAGTTACCAAGGTACGCATACTCTGCCTCAGACCCTGCTAATGCTCGGTGTGTGAAGCACCAATCACAGTGAGAAATATGATAATAACCAAATTCAATATAATCTTATTAACCGAATTCTAATGAAAAGACCAGACAGAATATTATACTCGGTATAAATGTGTGTGATTAAACTGTATTCTGTTTTTCAACACAGTTTTCCTGAATAGTTTTTTCACCAGTGAAATAAAATGGTTTCATATGAGACCGTTTAAGTGAATGAATTTAAAAAAAGTCCACAAATAGATTTAAAAAACCTCGAGAATTCAGTTTAGTTCGGTTCAGTCGGTGGACATTATCACAACTACAACTCACCCTTACAGAAATCCGGATATCGATTTACACCTGGTTCTGTGAGGTGGAAAAAAATGTGCGTGTGTGTGTGTGCGTGTGTGTGTGTGTGCGTGTGTGTGCGTGTGTGTGTTTAACAGGTAACCAGTGAAGGGAAACCAGTTAAACTGGTGCGTCTCCTGAATCCGTGGGGACATAAAGAGTGGAACGGTGACTGGAGTGACAGGTAGGAGCTCACACACTTTCATAATCACTGATCACTGCACGGATGTTTGTTTTATTCTCCTTCCTCATGATGACGTGCAGCGTTTCATCACGCCTGAGGTAAAATTAAATTAATCATGACTCCCCACGGCACTTTATCATTACTCATTGTTTCACAACAATCGTAAAACTACAGTCGAAAGCGTGTTTCATGTGCATTATGTAATAATAGGGATAACAAATCAGGAAACTCTGAAACCTCCTCAACTTCTTGGTACATTGTATAAATGTGAGTCAGCTACCAACAATGCCAATATAACTCCCAATATAACAATATAGCTGATATAACTCCCAATATAACAATATAGCTGATATAACTCCTAATATAACAATATAACTGATATAACTCCCAATATAACAATATATCTGATATAACTCCCAATATAACAATATAGCTGATATAACTCCTAATATAACAATATAGCTGATATAACTCCCAATATAACAATATAGCTGATATAACTCCCAATATAACAATATAGCTGATATAACTCCCAATATAACAATATAGCTGATATAACTCCTAATATAACAATATAGCTGATATAACTCCCAATATAACAATATAGCTGATATAACTCCTAATATAACAATATAGCTGATATAACTCCTAATATAACAATATAGCTGATATAACTCCCAATATAACAATATAGCTGATATAACTGATAAAGTTAAAGATCAAACATTTCTTCATTTACTTTCTATTCATTTCCTCTTTTTTTCAAGTTTCTTTCCCAAAATGACATTACATGTCTTTCTCTGTTCTTCAGATCACCGCTGTGGGGATCTGTTAATGCCGAGGAACACAGAAAGCTGTTACAAATGAAAGACGATGGAGAGTTCTGGTATGTGTAATTTATCATTTTATTTACACACCGTGTCGTACAGAAATATTGGTGACCTTCCTGAAAAATAACACACTCTCAAACTAGGTTTGTTCGTGTTTTTACCGTTACACTGAATATTTTGTGAGTCCTGCCCCGGAGAGAACATCAGCCCTGAGTCTCTTCCTGTATTGTATAATAAGGCTGGAGACAGATGTCGAGCATCTCCTCCATGCACAACATGTTGAACTCGTTTACATTCAGTTTGTGCATGTGGACTTCACTCTTCAGCTCCACACACTTTCAGTAGAACACAAATCCAGAGACTGAGATCATTGCTAAACATTCAGTTTGTGTTAGTAGAATTGATAATGACCTCAATCTTCACAAGAACCCCAAACATCACTGATCCACCTCCAGGGGTTTTTAACTCGTGTTCACTCTCATTCTATCACCAAACATGCTGATGGTGTGCATGAGCTGTTCATCAGACCTCAAAAACATGATGCTGAAGGATCTAATGAGGCTTCATGTGGTGTTTCTCAGATGCTTTCAGGACAGGATTCCACACAGCACGTTGGAACGGAAGTGACGGCTGATTAAAAAAATTATACAAACACAGCAATGAAGAGAACTGTGAAATTCTAGTATTTATACACCAGGGAAATAGATTATGTATGAATGCATATGAAATAGATTATGTATGAATAGATTATGTATGAATTTCTAGCGTTCCTTCAGGGTATCATTCATGAAATAACTGAACCAACACAAATGGAATTTTGCAGTAACCAAGAACCAAGTGTTAAACAAATCATTCACACGTTCTGCATCTTCTCGACCTGCTTCTTCCAGGAGACTTTCTCACTGCTTCTCCTAAATTAATGAAAACTACTTATCTATGAAAACAATTAAAGTTGAAGTAAAAACTACTAATTAAAATATGGTACATTGTGATTCTTAAATAAACGTCTTCACATTTATATTGAAAACAGCCGGAACTTCACTGTATCTCTCATAAACTTGTGGTGCTTGTCTTTCTTCAGGATGTCAATGGAGGATTTCTGCAAAAACTTTTCTAATGTGGATATCTGCTGTCAGAGTCCAGCGTTTCTCGATGGATCGTCAGAAAGCAGCTGGACGACGGCAAGCTATCAAGGCCGGTGGGACGAGAAGACAGCCGGGGGATCCATGGAGTACAAACGTACGTATTTATGTACAACACAGTACATTTACCGGTAGATCTACCAGATTTACTTTATTTATGATCGTGCTTGTTTTAGCACACTCGAACCATTTAAACTGCAGGAGAAAATGTGAAATGCCACGTTATACTCAGACAGTACTGCGTAGTTTAATTGGAGAAAGGGGGCGTGTCGATGAAGATCAGACACTAATGACAGGAGCATCAAGTCCATTGTCCCAGAATAGGTTCTGCATCAAGCACAACAAATTAGTTATCTTCTAATTATCCAATCAATTAATCAATTAATAAACAAATTAATTAATTAATTGGATCTCCGGGTCAAAGCGAGATGTGGACACAGATGTGGTGCTGTGAGAGGGTAAATGAGTATTGGCAGAGATGTATATATATATATATATATATATATATATATATATATATATATATATATATATATATATATATTTGTGGTGATTATTGTAATCATTTTCATGATTTCTATATTTAGAGAGTTTCTGGATGAACCCTCAGTATCGGGTGAAGATTCCTGCGATAGAGACGGACAAGACCAAAGCACATGAGTTTAACCTGCTGGTGTCTCTCATGCAGAAACCCAACAGCAGACACAGACGTCACATCCAAAACCATCCCTTTGGGTTCAGCGTGTTTGCGGTTAGTGTCTCCTCACAGTTTTAGCTGGTGTGTATGTGGGGGTGGGGGGAAGGGTGGAGGCATGGGGGAGGGGTGTGCTGTATTCTTAGAGTTGCACAACTACAACAGGTTCATGTTAAAATGTTTATTTAGGAATGAATGACTCCTGAAACCTGACTAAAGAAGAGAAATAAACAGGCTAGCTCATTTGCATACAAACAATATTCACCTGACCTGTTTCTTTTTTTTTTACTTTTGGCTTCATAAAACATTATTGTTCGAGAAGTGTGTTTAACATTATAAGATAACTGTGATACTAAGCCTCTAACACTAATACTACAAAGCCCATGTGTGAAGGCAAGTCACAGTTCAGGTTCCTCTAGAAAAAAAACTGGATTCGATTCTAATTTATATCAAAACAGAAGAAAAGCTTATTTTATTGTTACCATGTTATTAACTGTTGGATTTGGAATAGTTATTGTTTGTTGTCTTACTATTTGAAAAATATTCACATTACTCCAACTAAAATAACATTTCTGACTGAAATGGATTGGAACGGTTTGAGTGAACGTTTGTTAAATCTGTTAATGAAGAGTTTCATGAAGCACTGACACGGCAAGTAATGATACTGTAACAAGTGAAAATATCCTGAATGTGTGAAACATATGATTTATTTTGATGGAGAGTATTAGAAATCATAAATGAAATCTAAGATTATTCTCATTCTGTTGGCAGATAATTTTCTTCCTTTTAGAAATAAATGCTTAAAAGTTCAAACATTATTTTAAGCTGGAAATTATACAATAACTATTATAATAGAAAATACTAGATACGTTTAACTACATTTAAGATATTTTCACTTGCTAAGATATAATTTTTTAACCAGCGCTATTCTGTTTGCTGTGTCTAAGATCAAATCAGACTAAACCACTGTTATTGCATGCACATTTTCAATATGTAGATGATCTGAACTGTGTTCTGTATCACTGTTAGCATTATTAATAGCAGTGATATTATCAGAAATGTAATTAATATAACATTTATTGTGTCTGTTTCATGAAATGTGGCTGAATTGTTTGTCTTCCTGATCTTTCAGGTTCCTCCAGAGGTATGTAAAGCTTTATTTTATATCCTACAGCTCACATTATTACAGAGTTCCCACCAGGGCCACGCCTCAGATTATTCACATCCACTGTATTCAGAGATTATACACTATGTACCCATGTTCTCATGTGGACTAAAAACGTATCAGATCTAACATTAACGTTCACCATCTACTCTTCCTCCTTCAGCTAGAGGATAAGAAATCGTTTCCTGCCACATTCTTCACCTCCAGCGTTCTAGTGGCCCAGTCCAAGATCCAATCAAACACCAGGGAGGTTGTGGAGTATCTGAGACTGAAACCTGGACACTACCTCATCGTACCGTTCACCCACAAACCCAAAGACACCGCCTCCTTCCTCCTCACACTACACTCAAAGTAAGAGCGTAACTCAGATAACCGTGTTAATAAAAGACCTACTGAGCAAGTTCTTTTCCCAACCTGTAGAATGATCCAGAAAATGTGCTCCATCAGCCAAAAGTCTGTTTAAAGTTGCTTCTTTTATTTTGCACCAATGACAACAAGGTTTCTGCAGAACTTAATATTAAGAAGTTTTAAAGACAATTATTTAAGTAAAGCGTTTTTAAAATGGAATTTAATGGTGGGAGGGTCCTAATCTGATCATTATTATTCATAATCGTATGATATATTTTTAAAATATCCCTATGTTGATATTTGTGCTGTTCTGATTGGATAGAAGGTGTTGATGGCTGCAGTAGATTTCTGTATATAGATATTTAGTTACATTTTTTACAATGCTTTTTTTTATATTTAGGCCCCTACACACGAACTTTTACTAACTAACAACATGAAATATTATTATTTACTAAATACTCGTTCATTTTTGTCACTGATGATGATGTAAAACTGGCTATCGTATAAATAATGGGGCTTTGTTATACACTACAGTTTGCAGTAATTCTAGTTCCGGTATAAAAAAATGCTGGATTATTCATTATTCATTTCAGAACAAAATTTATGACCATATAAATTAAATTTTAAGAGAATTTAATAATTATTAAACACTTTACTTTACAACTGTGCCTCTGAGTAATGGGAATATCACACTCCAAATCTTTTCTGTGCCAAAACTGTCATATTGTCATATATACAGTATATAATCTCATTTTTATATAGATACATTTGTAAAATAATAAAAGTTATGACCAAAAGATTCACTAAGTAAAACTCTATATATCTATAGCTATATCTATATCTGTATATCTGTGTGTGTGTATATATATATATATATATATATATATATATATATTGTTGATTCTAGAGTATAACAAAAGGATTGACTCGTTCGGAAAAAGCCAAAAAGCTCACGAATTAAGCATTTCTTGAACATTTCTGGTTGTTTAAGGTGGCGACCACCATAAATAACGTTCCTGCATTCAGCATGAAGTTTAGTTCTTGTTTATAGAACTGGGAGCTGAACTTGATGCTGTGAACGTGTCTTGAGTTGGATTTATTTTCACTGATCTGTGTTTCTCTTGTTCACAGGATTAAACCCCACTGACAATGTGACGGTGAAAAAAGACGTAGCAAAAGGATCACAACAGGGCAAAACCTCACATCTCTGCCTATATGTTGTGTTATTTTTGGATAATTTGAATTGGATTGTATAATATTTCTTTAATCTTTGTGCACAGGAAATACATTGTTTAGAAATGAAGGATATTGATAATGAGTCTTTATTAATCATTACAGCACAGTAAAATTCTTTTCATTGCGTACCCCAGCATCTCAGGGTCAGAGCACAGGTTCAGCCATGATACAGGGCCCCCTGGAGCAGAGAGGGTTAAGGGCCTTGCTCAAGGGCCCAACAGTGGTAGCTTGGCAGCGCTGGGGCTTGAACCCCCGACCTTCAGATCAGTAACCCAGAGTCTTAACCCAGAGCCATCACTGCTATAAACAATGAGCACTTTCATAACCAGTTTTGGTGCACTTTTCTCTTAGTGTTAACACAATTATCCAGTGAAACCTGTGTGTTAGTTAACCTGTGAGCTGCTGTGTTAACACTACAGCAACACACCACATAGCAGTACGCTGTAAGCTCTTATCATTCAGATGGATTTCTGCCATTTAAACATCAAGTTAGGATCTATAAGTAAAATCGAAATGTTTCTGATTTAGATTTGTCACTGGGCCACTGGTGTTAATGTTTTTGAAGAAATGGGAGGATCTGATCTGACAGGCCAAAATATATAGATTGCAATAAATATTATTTTCACATTATGTTCTGTATGTACAGTAACTGAAACGGAAAATTACAGCCTGTGACCGTTACAAGGCGCTGACACTGGAGACTCCTCCCATGAATGTCACACAAACACATTTCTCCTTACAGAAAACTTCACCATGCCAACGATTACACGTTTTAAAAATATATTTATGCCAGAACCTGCCAGATTCCACAATTCAATGATTGTTAATAAACCGTCATTTCAAAAAGGAGGTGTTTGTTTGTGTTCATAATGAGCAGACTGAAATAAGAAGCAAAAGGCTTAACTACACCATGTCCCAAATTATTATCCACATTTTTTGTCTGTTTTTCCTAAACAGTCAGTATGATTAAGGAGTTTTTAAAATTGTTTTATCTTCAACAATTATATTACAATGTGGATGTTATTACAGGTGAAAGAACTGATTGTGACAACAGCTTTATTTATATTTTGGAAAGAACACAGAATACATTGTTCTGAATTATTGTGTCAAATGCAGTTCAACAACAAAAACACTATTTACAGTTCAAGTTACATATTAATAAATGAACCCTTCTTTGAGATTATTTTAACAATTCTCTCATCCACTGAACTTGTAAGTCCATGTATAGATTCTGCCTGTATTTTATTTGAGGATGCCCATATTGCCTCCTAGAGCTCCTGTTACGAGGTACACTTCTGCACACCCTCATAGATCGTCCTTTTAAGGATGCTCCACAGGTGCTCCAAAGGATTGAGGTCAGAAGATGCTTGTAGAGTACAGAAGATACATGTAGACTCGGGCTTGAGCAGAACGTGGTCAGCCGTGTCGTTAGACTTGGGTGTGAGCAGAACGTGGTCGGCCATGTCAGTAGACTTGGGCGTGAGAAGAACTTGGTTGTTAGGCTTAGATATTAGCGGAACTTGGTCAACTGGATCAGCAGGCTTGGATGTGACATCAGGAACTTGAGACTTCACTTGGACTTCAGAGACTGGAGACTTGACTTGGACCTCAGGGACATGAAACTTGACTTGGACTTCAGAGACTTGAGACTTGACTTGGACTTGGACCTCAGGGTTGAGCTCTCGTGCTGGAGCCTCCCTGTTGACCTCTAGCTGGAGCTCGGCAGGTGAGCCCACGTCGTGGGTCTCAGGTTCGAGCTCTAAGGTCGCCAGGTTAACCTCAGGCTGGAGCTCTGGAGCTGAGACCTCCCTGTGGGTCTTGTGCTGGAGCTCTGAGGCTGCCATGTGGACCTCTGGCTGGAGCTCGGCGGGTGAGACCTCCTCGTGGGTCTTTGGTTCGAGCTCTGAGGTCGCCAGATTCACCTCCGGCTGGGGCTCAGGTGCTGAGACCTCCGACGGGCGCTCCGAGGTCACCCTGTTGACCCCGGGCGGGATCTCTGCACGGGCTCTCCGGTGGAGTTTCTTATGCTCCCGCCAGCTGCTCTTGAAGCATTCATGAGAGCAGTAGAATGCTTCCTGGAGACCCAGTTTTTTGCAGTTAGGGCATTGTAGCTTGGTCTCCCTCCTGCAGCCCTCAGACATGCATGTCGGTGCCACCTCCTCTACGTTGGCTAGAACCTGAAGCGGATTGGTGGAGGCTGACCTGTCAATCCCCTCATAATAGAGGTTAAAGGGCAGGTCAGGCTGGGGCTGTCCATTGACTCTCCACCCCAGTAAATCCAGACCATGAAGCTGCCCTGGTTGAGTGAACTCCTCCATAAAAAGTTCTGCAAATTGAGTGACATCCTGGAGGGCAGAGGACCCAGTGCTCACCAGCTGCTCCGCCCAGTCACGGGCCGGACCGCAAAACCTGGACACCAAGAACCCGATCCACTGTCTCTTAGTAGGCTTGGGATACGCCAGGCTGCAGAAATATTCCTGGCAGCTGAAGAGGAACTCCAGCGGGTAGCTCCCCAATCCCGCTGTCTCTGGCGGCAGTTCAACGGCGTACCGCTGAGGGAACTGCAAGAAATGCGGCCAGTAATCCGAGCGTTTCCCGATAAGGTATTGTCCTGCTACTCCCATTGTAGCGTGAGGTCTCCCCTGTTCTCCTGCTGCATCCATGTTATGGCGGAAGATTCTGTCACGGATCGTGACGGAGCGGAGATAGGACGGATGCAAGTGCAGTATGAACAGTGTTTATTTTAAAAGAGAGACAGGCAGACAAATCCAAAACGTGATCCATAAACGTAATCCAAAACAGGCGAAGGTCAGGCGATCGGCAAACAGGCATACACAGGGTTAAACATGAATCAAGGTCGTGGTCACGGAAAACAGGGTCGATAAACTAAACGAGAAACATGAACTATGACGAGGAACTGGGAGCAGATAATCCAGCGTGAACTAACTTTAAACATGGACCGTGACTATGAGTACTACACGAACTAATCCAACTCTACGATAATCTTCCGCCTTGTGTGCTGGGAGGCGCGAGGTATATATGTGGACATAATCAGTGTCTAAACTGCTCGTGAAATCCCAGCCAATGGCAGAACAGGGAGGAGACAGAAACATAAACAAAACACACGTGTCCAGATGTCACTACTGTCAACAATGGAACAGCAGGTGCTTGTGCATTCGCGCTTAGAGCACGCTGCTTCAAGGAGAAATCATGACAGTGTTCACATGACAGAGGACCTATCCTGGACTCTCAACACCACCAGCTTGGACCAGCTGTGGCTCAGGTGGTAGAGCTGGTTGTCCACTAATTGCAGGGTTGGTGGTTCGATCCCTGACCCACACAAATCCACATGCCGAAGTATCCTTGGGCAAGACACTGAACTCAACTTGCTCCAGATGGCAGGTTAGTGCCTTGCATGCTAGCTCTGCTGTGTGAGTGTGTGAATGAGAAACAGTGTGAAGTGCTTTGTAGAATTGCTGACCATTTACCTGCTTAGCCAAGAAGGCCCAGCAGCACCTCCACCTCCTCCATTGGAGGCTGAAAAGAGCCAACCTCTCCCCTCCCATCCTCCCCTCTACAGAGGGATGATAAAGAGCCCCCTGACCAGCTGTCCCACTGTGTGGTGCGGGAACTGCACAGCCTCTGACCCCAAGACCTTTCAGCTGATTGTGAGTACGGCTGAAAAGATCATTTGGGTCTCTCTATCCACCATCGACACCTCATTCAACAACCGCTGCATCCGAAGCAGCCACCAATATTGTGGACAACCCCTCTCACCCCTCTCATGAACTCTTCACCCTTCTGCCATCTGGCAGAAGGTACTTGAGCATCCGTGCCACCACCAGCAGACTCCACAACAGTTTCTTTCCTGAGGCAATCAGATAACTTAATACCCTGCTGCTTCCCAATGCACACCTGGGCAAGTCAAACACCTGACACAGTAAGACTCAGGTCCACTGCATACTGCACTTTACAAAGCGGCATCAGTCACTTTTTATTATGGAACTCAAGTTTGCTGCCAGCATTGCTGCTATGCTTGTGCTACATTACACAATAGTTTACAGCCCATGATCTGTCCTGTATATTTATTGTCCTGTGTATACATTGTCCTGTCCTGTGTATTCATTGTCTTGTCTTCACTGTTGTGTATTTGCACTTTATGTAATTTTTCATACTGTTCTGTGTTGCACCATGGTCTTGAAGAAATGACATTTCATTCCAATGTTTACAAGCTGTGGTCACCAACCCTGTTCCTGAAGATCTTCCTTCAGGAAGACTTTAGCTCCAACCATAATGGTGCCCACATGACCATCTAATTATTGACTTAAGCTCTTCATTAGCTAAAACAGGTGTGTTAGATTTTGGTTGGAGATGAAATCTGCAGGAAGGTAGATCTCAAGGACGTGGGTTGGTGACCACTGGTGTATTGTTTCCTGAACAGTTTGACACTTCCTCTGCTTTCTCTCAACATATTTAAGAGCCAGGGAAGTGTTAATAAGCTGGCTCATATCAGATGTGTTTGGAGCAGGAAAAAAACTTGAATCTGTGCAAGACAGGACTGGAGTTGAGAATCCTGCCAACCTTTTAATATCTTTAATATGTGTCTTCGTTATCCCAATGGCTTGACTTTTGTACCTTATAACAAACTTTCAGAGTTTTAACTCCTGCATTGTTTACTTTGTAATTTACTTTTTGTTTAGCTTTATTTTATTACTGTATTTTTAATAACTTAATTTCTTGAATAGATGGCTGTACAGTGTCACATTTCAAGATAGATTCAGAAGCAATCGCAGATATACAATGTTTATTAAACAAACAACAAAACAAAGACACTAAGACAACTTGGCAAAACACTGTGGCAAGAAACGGAACACGGGAACATGGAACACGGTATTCTAAGACAAACGTAAGACAGAGAAGCAGTGCAAACAATGGCTATATATAAGTTAAGTTTAATTAACAGAAACGTGATTCAAGTGCAGGTGGTCATGTGACATGTAGTACAGTGCAGTGGCTGATGGGAACTGAAATCCAGAGTTACCTCCTTGATATATGACATACAGCACATTGATCTACCATGTTCATGAAAATAAATAACTTTTAATCTTCTTCTTCTTATTATTATTATTAAAAAGAAACCATTTTCTCCGCAGCCAACAATGACCTTAGTCTAGTTGTTCTAGACCAGGGATGTCCAACCTTATCCAGAAAGGACCAGTGTGTGGGAAGGTTTTCATTGCACCTAAGAAGACCTGAGTCGACTGAAAGCCAAGCTGAACTGATTAAACAGGTGGAATCAGGTGTTACTCCTGTCTGATTGGAATGAAAACCTGCACCCACACCGGCCCTTTGTGGAAAAGACTGCACATCCTGTTCTAAAATAATCCCTGAAATAATTGATATTCATTATGAAAACAATAACATGAACAATATACCTAATGGCATTGTAATGTTGTGGATACATAGATTTATATATATAGCGCCCTCCACTAATAGTGGCACCCTTGGTATATATGAGCAAAGAAGGCTGTGAAAATTGTCTTTATTGTTTAACCTTCTGATCTTTTGCTCAAATAATTCACAAAAATACTCCGCTCTCATGGATATCAAACAATTGCAAACAAAAAACAGATTTATCCAAAATATATCTTTGTTAAATATAGGTGTGTAACAATTATTGGCCCCCTTTTAGTCAGTACTTTGTGCTAGCTCCCTTTGTTAAGATAACAGCTCTGAGTCTTCTCCTATAACGCTGATGAGGTTGGAGAATACACGGCGAGGGATCTGAGAGCGTTCCTCCATACAGAATCTCTCCAGATCCTTCACATTTTGCGGTCCACGCTGGTGGACTCTCCTCTTCAGTTCACCACACAGGATTTCTATGGGGTTCGGGTCAGGGGACTGGGATGGTCAGGGCAGGTCTTGATGTTGTGGTCAGTAAAACATTTCTGTGTTGATGTTGATGATGTTTTGGATCATCGTCCTGCTGGAAGATCCGACCACGGCCCGTTTGAATCTTTCTGTCAGAGGCAGTCAGGTTTCATTTAATATCTGTTGATATTTGATGGAGTCCATGATGCCATGTATCCTAACAAAATGTCCAGGTCCTCTGGCAGAAAAACAGCCCAGAACATTAAAGATCCTCCTCCATATTTAACCGTGGGCATGAGGAACTTTTCCATACGGCTACCTCTCTGTGTGCTCCAAAACCACCTCTGTGTTTATTACCAAAAAGCTCTATTCTGGTTTCATCTGACCGTAGAACCCGATCCCATTTGAAGTTCCAGTAGTGTCGGCACACTGAAGACGCTCGAGTGTGTTTTTGGATGAGAGTAGAGGCTTTTTTCTTGAACCCCTTCCAAACGGCTTGTGGTGATGTCGGTGACTTCAGATTGTAGTTTTGGAGACTTTCTGACCCCAAGACACAACTAACCCCTGCAGTTCTCCAGCTGTGATACTTGGAGATGTTTTATCCACTCGAACCGTCCTCTTCACAGTGTGTTGAGACGATACAGACACACGTCCAATTCCAGGTCGATTCATAACATTTCCAGTGGACTGGAACTTCTTAATTATTGCCCTGATGGTGAAATGGGCGTTTTCAACGCTTGTGCTATTTTCTTATAGACACGCCCCATCGTGTGAAGCTCAACAACCTTTTGCCGCACATCACAGCTATATTCCTCGCTCTTACCCATTTTTATGAATGACTAAGGGAATTTGGTCTATGTGTACCTCATATTTATACCCCTGTGAAACAGGAAGTCATGGTTGAACAATTTCCTGTTCCTAGTCACTCAGGTGTACTAAAAAAAAAATGTAAAATATCAATGGTAATATACTTCATATATTATATATATTTAAATATATTTAAGGGTGCCAATAATTGTTGCACACCTATATTTAACAATTTCTTTTGATAAACCTGTGTGTTGTGTTTGCAATTGTTTGATATCGATGAGAGTATTTTTGTGAATTTTTTTAACAAAGGATCAAAAGGTTAAATATTAAGGACAATTTTCACAGCCTTCTTTGCTCATATTTACCAAGGGTGCCCTTATTAATGGAGGACAATGTAAATATAGGCAGTTAAAGCATATGAGTGGAAGGAGAATGTGAAGAGTAAATATCTGCTGGGATTATTTTCATATTTTATAGTTATTACAGACTCTTTCTCTCAAAATGTCTGATTGATTTATGACCCTTCATGTTCCCGCTGGTTGACAGTTCTGTAGGTTCTGTAAATTCTTGACCTCTGGTAACCCTGTTGATTTCTATGTGTGTGTGTGTGTGTGTGTGTGTGTGTGTGTCCTATTGGTACTTGTCTGTGTGTGTGTGAGATAATGAAAATGTGTTTTCTGGGTCTATATTGAGCAGGATGTCCACACACTGAATACTTACGCTGTATTTATGTTAATGAGTTTAGTCTGAACTCCTACTTTTCACAGTTTTCATCAGTGTACACATTTGGTTGTATAAGTGAATCTTTGTTTCTGAAATTACTTTTGTGGTAAGTATTGTTTATTTTGAAGCGTAACCATACTTCATGCGAATATGGGTGTTGTAAGAAAAGTGTATCAAATGGTTTGCTATGATATGACGTGTGTGTGTGTGTGTGTGTGTGTGTGTGTGTATCTGTCTGTGTGAGATAGGGGCATGTGTTTCCTGGGGGGTAATAACTTCTCCTGTGTGGTGGTATGTTAATGAAGCCCTGCAGCCCACAGCTCTATAGAAATAAACTCCTCCCATATAAACACAGCTGCAGTCACTCATAGAAAAACATCACCTGGGAACTGAGAGCTGTGTGTCACAGAGAGCTGAGAGACGAGAGACAGCACTCAGGTATACACATGCTCAGGTAAGAACTATTTATATGTTATTACTCTGCGTCAGAAAGAAATCATCTCATTTTTAAACCCTGTTATGATGGTGAAAAGTTTAAACTGCTGAAAGTGTAAAGTTAAACTTGAACAGCAGGTAAATACAAACTCCTGCAGTGTTCACTCGTATCCAGCTGGACTATTATAACATTAGGGACTTAACTTTACATGCGTTAATTTGTTTGGTGTCAGTGTTGAATGTTTAAATGAACTGAAAATGGAAACTGAAGACACATATTCAGCTAATGCTTATACTGACTGTACTGCAACTGAATTTAGAATTTTGTGTATTGTTACACCCCTACTGTCTGTCTATCTATCTAGATATGACATAGGAGTATAATGAAGTATTTAAAGCCCGTTTAATAATTAAATAAATGTTTATTGATTCATTTATACATCGTTACCACAGACAGTCTCACAAACAGCCAACCCCCACTCTCCCCCAGTCCCTCTTCTGAGCATTAATTTAATATAAACCTGTGATTTGCAGCTGCACTACTGTCAGAGCTGCTGTTATAGACAATGAATCAACACCGTTGTAGTATAAATAAAGTTGATTGGCTTCAGTTGAGTTTGAGTGTTTTTGTGTTTCTCTTTAATCAGATTTCTCCACATGGCTCCTCAGAAGAATAAACGACGCAAGTTGAACGCGGCCGGTTCTCGCTACAACCCGCAGAACTTTCAGGCTCAGGATTTTCTCAAACTGCGTCAGAAATGTCTGATTAATAATGCGCTGTTTGTGGATGATAAGTTTCCTGCGGATCGGCGCTCCATCGGCTCGGGCCTGCTGCCACTAAAAAAAGTGGATAAAGTGGTGTGGAAGAGACCATCGGTAATGTTCACGTTTATCCCAACTGAACTTGTCTACACAATGCATTTACAGTATAGAATATTCTTTTAATCAGTTTTAAATTATTTAATAATTATTGTTTGCTAATTATTTTATTAGCATAGCGAAGTTTGCTAATCTGCTACAGGAGCAGAGTTGGGAGTCCCAAAAAACATTAAAAAGGAGAAATGTCGAACTAACGGGCATGTTAAATGAGCAGTGTTATTTTAGGAACACACTCAGCTCACAGTGTATGATGACTGCATGATTTCACTGGTGATGTAGCCTATCAGTAATTTAACCCCTAAGTTAAACGGCCCCGTATTTTTATTTTATTTTATTATCAATTGTTAGACAATTCTTAGAAAAAATATCTACTGAAAACACTAAGCTGAGTTTGTGATGTCGCAAATCACAGTGAAAGATGCTAACTGCTGTATTACTAAACCTGTACAACCAACATTTTAGCTGCATAATATTTGATCTACAGAACCAACATGGTATGTGAGTCTGTGTTAGTTATGAACTGTGGTTGTCATGGTAACTTGGTATTATTTTACATTTACATTTACATTTATGGCATTTGGCAGACATGTTTATCCAGAATGACTTTCAGAAGTGCCTTGAAGTCTCTGTCAATAAACACGACCCGATACTGGTTCAGCAGGTCATGGACTAAGAATACCGTCAGTCTAAAATTTTTAATTCATTAATTTAATAAGTGCTAATTTAGACACTTCAGGAAGAGGGCAGTCTTTAGATGTTGTTTGAAAACCCAGTGACTCAGCTGTTTGGACTTCAGGGGAAGTTTTTTATATTTTTTTAACCAGGTTTAGCTGCATTTAAATGAATGAGTGAGACAATGAGGGTGTACAGTGGATATAAAAAGTCTACACACCCCTGTTTAGATCATTTGGGGTGATTTAGTTGGGCTTGAATGTTTTTTTGTAAGAAAGGGCTCCTGTCTAGCCTCCCTACCCCATAGTCCAGACATGAGAGACTAATCAGTACTTTTCAGATGTTCCTGCAGCTCATTTAATGTTGCTGTAGGTCTCTTGGGAGCGTCTCTGCTAAGTTTTTATCTTGTCCTTTTGTAAATTTTGGAGGGACGTCCTGTTCTTGGTGATGTCACTGTGGTGCTCCATTTTCTCCACTTCTTGATGATGGCGGTGATTCACGTTGGTTTTGGAAATTCTTTTATACCCCTCTGCTGATCGATATCTTTTGACAGTGAGATACCGTGCATGGTTTGAAAGCTCTTTGAGGACCATGGCTTCAGCAGTCAGATGAAACCATGAAGATATGAAGATCCTACAGATACAGCTGATCTTTATTTGGGGTTAATCAGAATAATTTAATTGATGGCAGCTGAGTGACTTTTGAACACGAGATTGAATATGATAGGTTCATTCTGATCATGGCCACACCCCCAATTATAAAAGGGTGTGAACACTTATGCAACCAGGTTATTGTACTATAAATATATATATATTTATTATTATTATTATTATTATTATTATTATTATTATTATTATTATTATTATTATTGTTGTTGTTGTTTTTAAGAATAAATGGTCTTAAAATCCTGAAGATGAGTTTATTAACACATTCTGTCCCAGTGCTCCATCTGTTTATCCTCCACATATGGTAACAGTTTGTTAGAGATTAGCCTCAGGTGCTCGTGTGGTGGGTTGTTGTTCTGTTCTGATCTGTTCTGTTCTGCCAGTATGCAGAAGCTCCCGTCTTCTCACTCACACAGTTTCCAACGCGTCTCCACTCACACACTGACTGAGGAATTCTAACCAGACTGTATTCATGTTCAAACCTGTGTGTGTGCATTATAACCGTCTGATATTCACAATGAGCCTCATTTATCCAGCTGGATAAGAACGGAGTTATCTTTAAATCCTTCAAAGGACCATTTACACAAGAAAGTTTCTTTTTTTTGTTGAAAATTTCAGGAAATAATGTTCATATCCTACGTGTGCTTCTGAGTGTGTGTAAATTTACATAAATATTTATTTTGATTAACTAAAGAAATATTAAATTAAAAAAAGAACACAATCCAACAAAACTTTAGTACTGCTTTCCTTCAGCTAGAACTGGGCCTTTTATCAAGAAGGAGGGAATCACGAATATCTGCAAATACCAGTCTATTTTAATGCAAAACCTTCAGGTGTCTGTTATTAAGCTGAAGATGAAAAGGAATTTCACCTTTCAGCACCACAATGACCCAAAGCATACATCCAAATCAGCAAAGGAACAGCTTCACCAAAAGAAGATCAATATGATTGAATGACCTAGCCCGAGCCCAGACCTGAATCCAGCTAAAAATCTGTGGAGTGACCTGAAGCAGGCTGTGCACAGGAGATGCCCTCACAATCTGATGGAGCTAGAATATTTTTGGAAGAAAGGGGGGGGGGGAATACTGGCAAGTCGAGATGTGCCACAGACTCTTACCCCAAATAAACTGAGTGGTGTAATAAAAACATTTGCTCAGTTCGGTGTTCGGCCCACTCTATTTTCTTAAAGAAGGTGTTCAATAAGAAGGTAAGTCAGTAAGTCATTAGTGAATGATTAAAGGTTAATATATTTTTTAAGTTGCCTCCTTGGTGGAGCAAATAACTTCCTCGCGTAGCAGTTAGCTAAGTAGCTTGGCTAAGTTATCAGGTATTTATCATTAATATAAAGTACCATTTACATAATATCTCAACAAACTTTACTCTGGTGGTTACAGACCTGCTCTCTGTATTTTTTTAAACTTTATTGGTGATTTGTTATTTTCAAACAATGGACTTGTAAATAAAGTTATGTCTATTACTGTCATTATTGTAACTAGAGCTGAATGTGAAAGATGAAGGTTGGCAGCACCTCCATTTCCCTCCATCTTTTATTGAAGAGGAATTTCGAGCTGAGATCATGAGATGATAAATTGTGTTAGTTATATTTGTGTTGCTGTAAAATTTAAAGAAGCGATTTAGGAAGTCAGGGCACAGCACGGCTAAATAATAATAAAATTAATATGACTTTTTATCATCAGGAACTAGTGGATGATCCTTGTCTGATTGTAGATGGCGAGTCCAGGTTTGACTACACTCAAGGAGATCTTGGTAAGTAAAGTTTAAATCCTTAGTTAAATTACGAAGAATTTTTCTTTAAAAACTGTAGTTAGCATGCCGTATTAAATTAATTACTTTGTAAGGGATAAGTTTTGTTTTGGCGCTACAGCACATTTCTAGTTAACAGTTCTACTCATTAAAATCCCTGTTGCTCATTGTGTATTATTGACAGAGAGGTAAGACTTAAGCTTTATATATATATATATATATAGGTATGTACAAACAGCAGATGCATGATGTTTTTTTTTTTAAAAAGCACATCAATCATGTTCCCTAAAAAAAATGCTTTATTTTTTATGATTTTAAAATACAAAGCTTGAAATTGGGAAGTATTAGTGAGAGTTTATTGGGGACTGCAGTGGAAATATAAATTCGAATATAACAATCATATTTATTTATTCTTTGCGTATTTGTAATTTTTAGGAAATTGCTGGTTTTTGTCTGCGATTGGAGCGATTACATTCCAGAAGGACATCATGGATCAAGTCGTTCCTGCTGATCAGTCGTTTAATAAGGATTACGCAGGCATTTTCCATTTCAGGGTAAGTAGAGAAATCTCTTTCAGTTTCATTAACTTCAAGAGAGAGAAGCGAAAGAGAGAATAGAGAGAGGGAATAAAGAGAGAGAATAAAGACAGGGAATAAAGAGAGAGAGAATAAATAGAGATAATAAAGAGAGAGAATAAAGAGAGAGGGAATAAAGAGAGAGAGAATAAAGAGATAGAATAGAGAGAGAGAATAAAGAGAGAGAGAGAATAAAGAGAGAGCGAGAATAAAGAGATAGAATAGAGAGCGAGAATAAAGAGAGAGAGAATAAAGAGAAGGAATAAAGAGAGAGAATAAAGAGAAGGAATAAAGAGAGACAATATATAGAGAGAGAATAAAGAGAGGGGGAATGAAGAGAGAGAATAAAGAGAGAGAGTAAAGAGAGAATAGAGAGAGAAAGAATAAAGAGATGCTGGTGATGGAACGACCGTTTATAGCCGCTATAACGTAAGTGAGAAACAGTAACTGTAACTATAAAAGGATAAAATATACAACGTCTCATTCTTTAATCAATAAAACACTGTAACTGTTGGTTTCTGTGGTGTAAGAGGAATAAAACACCCGGGGGCGTGCTGTTAGATGAAAATAATCGCAGTGGTAAGAGTTTAACCCTGAACCCTGAATGTACTTCTGATAGTCTGGTTATTCCTCCGCAGTTCCACAGAAACGGCCAGTGGGTGGATGTTGTAATAGACGACCAGTTACCCACCCTCAACGGACACCTGATCTTTGTTAACTGCAAAACCAGTAATGAGTTCTGGCCTGCGCTGCTGGAGAAAGCCTACGCCAAGTACGTGTAATAACAACAACATGTATTTAACCAAAATACTGTGTAAGGTATAGTGATTTATTTATGTATTTATTTATTTTGATCAGAGTGTGTGGCTCGTATGCAGCATTGAATGGTGGGTTTATATCTGATGGTCTGCACGATTTCACCGGCGGAGCGTACAAAACATTCAACCTGAGCAAAGCTTCTGATAATCTCTGGGATTTAATGGAACAGGCAGTGAAGCGCAGAGCTGTAATGGGGTGTGGTACTCCTCCAGGGGTAATTATTCACACGTGTATACACACACACACAAAAGACACATTAGTGTTGTATCCTGCCCTAAAATGGTATTCCTGTTCATGTTAACAAGATGTTGGATGTCTGCTTGCTGTGCTAACAGATGAAAACCGTAAAGTATATGAACATGACTATAAATGTAGTCCAGTTTAACTACATCAGACAGACAGCTAGTCACAAAACACATTCCTCCGGGTTCAGTGTTAGATCCGCTGTACAGATATAACTCTATGTGTAATAAAGTCATTAGCGAAGGTTTATTAGTTGCTTTTATTTTTATTTTTAAAATCACTTTTACCTTATTCAATTGTCAGTTAACATCTAGCGTAGACGTGGCTCGGCATTTCATAGCGTAGCCGCTAGCCTAATAACTTCACTTCAGTAAGTTTTATGCCAGTGCTCGTTGAGGTAAGAAGCTAGCTAAAACGTGTGTAGTGGTTACAGACCTGCTTCCTGTTATAAGGAGTGTGTGATTTCTACACCAGACAGTTTGTGTTTACTGTTTTCTTTTAGGCATTGTGCAGACGTGCAGATGATCTGTTTATAAGGAATGTGTGTGAGAATAAAATCTGTAAGAATAAGTCCGCACACGTTCTGTTTTCTGCACTAACATGCCCGGTTATGAGCGCGCCATTTCCTGGCGAGTTGTATCAGGTTGTGTTACAGCTGTAGTGCGTGTTTAATCTCCAACACTGGAAATAAATTCATTTAAAATGATAAAGGAGTCAATTTGATCCACTTTCTGATTCATTTATTACATATTCAAACTCCTCTGAGACAAATAAAGCTCTGAAAATGCAGGTGGTCTGAAAACTTCATGACAACTCTGACTTGTGTTTTCTGATATGGAACTTGACCTTGTTTAACCTCTGTTTAGAAACATACGGCTCCTAAATAGATTTTTTAAAATGCCCAGGTGAATGTTTTTTTTAGAGCTTCATTTATATTAAGTGTTTGTTGGATGCAGGCTCCAGAATTTCATCATAATTTAATAGAAATGAAAAAAAAACACACACACAAAAGAATGTAGTTTTAAAATATATGTATATCCAGCAAAGAACAAATGAACCTTTTGATTATTGACTCAACTATTAACACAGTGTCTTCAATCCGTTAAACGTGCACATGTTGTGGTGTTACGGCTTGGACCTGTGCGGGGACGTTCAGAAAAATGCATCATGTTAGATAGTTGTGAATTCCTGCATTGCAACATGTCTTTACATTGTAAAGTGGAATGTAACTGCAGCTTCCTGTTTACACGAGCAAGATGTTGTCTGTTTGCTTCCTGTACTTTACATAACGAGCCTTCATTCAGTATTTACTTTTTTCAGTACTGTTCTGTATTTTTCAGCCCACTCCCGCTAACACAGTGCTTCCCAACGGCATCGTGCAGGGACACGCCTACACCGTTACTGGCGTCACCAAGGCGAGTCACTAAACTGAGTTCTGTTTCAGCGTGTGTTTATAAGGATTTTTATCACCTCTGGTCATCTTTACAGTTTATCTGCATGATAATAATAATAATAATAATAATAATAATAATAATAATAATAATAATAAACTTCTGCAGGAATGACAAATAAAACTGCAAAAAATAAAATGACCATTTTAAAATAAATACTTCATTGTACGTATATACATAAATGTATATATGCATTGTTGTCTATTATTTATATATAAATATTTTACATTGTGCACACATGTTTTTATATAATATGAGATCAGATCAGTGTACATTTATTCTATTACGGATTGTTTTATACACAATACAGTATATATTTTAAAGACTATACCTACAGTATACGCTACAGGTTACTGAAATAGTTAAAGTGATTCAGACTTCACCTGCAACCTTTTCTGTGTTTACATCCATAAGTATTCACCCCCTTAAACATCCACATTCTGAGGTGTTACAGCCTTGTTTGAATGCATACCAGAAAAAAAAGCAGAGTTGCACATCTGTGTTTTCTAATGAAGTCTTGAAAGCCCTCCAATATTCAATCTAAAATTCTGTCTGGAAAATAAAGGTAAACATCACAGAGTTTTATTTACAGTTGACTACATACACGTGAAAGTGTTTATCTGAATTATTGTGTGTTTTTCTTTCTCAGGTTAAGAGTCAGGGTAAAGTGGTGAAACTGGTGAGACTGCTGAACCCGTGGGGAAAAGGAGAGTGGAAGGGAAACTGGAGTGACAAGTACGTTTCTGCTGATAACATTATTCATCACACTCATGTCCTAACCATCACAGTTTAACAAGCACTCATTATACCACAGCGCTGATGAATTCTGCATTCTGATTGGTCAGAGGCTGATTTATTTTTTCTCTGACAGCAGTGCAGGTAACATGAAGCAAAACAAAGAATCACGCTGACTATAAATGGTATATTTACTTATTTACAAAACTGAAAACATTAATAAGACAATCAATGATATAAATATAAACACAAACAACAACGATTTATTCACAAATAAGTCAGTTGTAAAATGAAGGTGATATGTTCAGACTTTCTTTTCCTTCACGTGAGCTTCAGCATTCTGAATTTATAGCTAATTTATTGTGCTTAATGTTATCGTTTCTATAGTAACAGCTTGTTTACAGGGACTTGTACGGTGGACACTCCACATAACGGATTATAAACACGTGTAATTAGTGAAATAGTTTATTATTTAATTAGTAAACTGAGGGACGTAACCCGAGGTAAGAACTGTGATTAGTGACACACTGCTAAATAATGACCTCTAGTGGTCAGTGTGTTTGTGTGTGTGTGTGTGTGTGTGTGTGTGTGTGTGTGTGTGTGTGTGTGTGTGTGTTTACAGTCTGTGATTGGTATTAATGCTGTCTGTGTAGATTAATGTTTGATTAGATCAGAAATTCAGTGCAGTATCTGTGTTATAAGTATGATAGTGTGAGGTACATTTTAAATATGTGATGTTTTCATGAGATATGTGATGTATTTAATGTTTTTGGTTGGTTTTCCCAGCTCACCTCTGTGGAATGAGGTGAGCAGTCAGGACCGTGAAACATGGCTGGAGGATAAAAACAATGGGGAGTTTTGGTAGGTCTAATAATAATAATAATAATAATAATCATCATCATCATCATCATAATGTATAAAATACTGTTATATACACTGTATATTAATTGAATTATATACAGCACATATATATTTATCCATCAATCCATTTTTTACACAAGCTCTTATAGCTATAATTTATTATATATTATATCATTTTATTATAAGTGGAGGAACACACACCCTAGTGTTCTCAGTGTAAATTACACCTGTGTTCTGAATATTATCACATTTAAAATGTATTTTATATACAGTATGGGGATCTGATTTATTTATTTTAAATCGTTTGAGCAGTTTTTTTTGAGAAAACAGGAGCATTTGCATACAGTTTTAAAATCCATCCATCTATCTATCTATCTATCTATCTATCTATCTATCTATCTATCTATCCATCTATCTATCTATCTATCTATCTATCTATCTATCTATCTATCTATCTATCCATCTATCTATCTATCTATCTATCTATCTATCTCTCTATCTCTCTATCTCCTGTTGCAGGATGTCGATGGAGGATTTCTGCAGGAGTTATGACGAGCTGGATATCTGCACTATTGGTGTTGACTTTCTCATTTAACCCACTTTATTCAGTCTATATTTCAGTGAAGCTTATAACTGTGTATATTCTGATATTTTTATTACTGACCACAGAATAGATTGCTGTACTGCATTTCACTTCTGTACTTAAGTTCACTTTTCATTTTCACCTAATAATTCTGCCTTTCATTTACTACAGTGAAAAATTCTGCATGATGAACAGATCAGTTAGTCTAAGATCTACATGATAATTTAAAGTCATGCAGTAAGGCTAGATGTGCACCGTACAGTGTGTGAGTTTCTCCCTCTGTTCCCTTCTCCAGTGCCTTGCTGTGATTTAGGGGCGTGTGTGTTTACAACACAGGATATGAATGAACCTGTCAATCATGAAATTGTGGATTTTGAATAAATTACCTTCTTATTCAAGTATTCCTGTGAATTAAAAATTCTATAAACATTCTACATTTAAAGTTTTTTGTCCAATAACACACATTCACACTTAAATCTGCTATTTATAAAAACAGTTCTAATCTATAAATACAGAGACGAAACACTGAAAATGACCTGAAACATGCTTCAGAGAAAGGAAGGGGTTGTGGTCATTCCTGCAGTCTAGACAAAACTACCAAACGGTGCTGTTAAAGTATAGTAACACTTTCTATAAAGTCCATGCTGAGAATGAATTATAGCCTCATTTATAATTGTTTATAAGCAAGTATTGCTGCTCTATAAACACATTTATAGCGACACATAACGGTCTATACTTCATTAGAATAACAGTTATAGCAACAATGCCCATGCTCATAATGCATTATACACCAATTTATAAGTATTAATTAATCAGTCTTATGTTTCCATTAATGTATTCATAAAAATGCAGCCTGCATTTAATAACATTATTATATTATAGTTATATAGACTTATTAATAATGCAAATTTATTTCTATTTCCAACAAGTGAATTGTTTCATATTGTTGTTGATAGTTGTGTTTGGTGATGGCTACAACTGAACAGTGTACAGGACAGTGCGTGCTATCAGGCCGAGAATAACAGGATTTTGGTTAGCTTGAGCTGATTGCAACGTTCATGTGCTGTACATTTAGTGGTAGATCTGAAGCAGATGTGCTGGCTTCATAAACTGCATTGTCCTTGGACTTATCTGCACTGAAAGATGCCCTACCATTTTAGACATGTGGCTGAAGAAAAGGTTCTAAATAAATGTGCCATGTACTTGACTGCATATTTTGGATCAACCTACTTGGGGGCATGTTTGTGTATTTACGCCACTTACTGCTCTGACTTTCATCTTCTGTCGAGTTAAATTCCATTTTAGGAGAAAATCAGTGTAAGAATATAAATCTAAAGCTATAATATGTTAATTTTATGAATCTACACGAAACTATAATCTAAATATAATTATGCCATCTAATCCAGTTTCTGACTGACTGTGTTACATGCTGCCTGTTTTCATTTAGAGTAAGAGTCATGTGTAAATTTTAACTTAACTGCTGCTGTACAAAGTATTGCACCCTTGATCGTGATGTTTTTCTTTCTTTTTTTCTTTTGTAAATGAATGCAATTTCACAAACATTTTCTGTAAAAACAAACAAACAAACAAACAAACAAACAAACCCTAGCATGGATGGGTCTCTACACTGCTGTAATGCATTAATTGCCTTTGATAACAGGGTCTTCAGCACCTTTCCAGTTTTCGGGTGGGATATATATATATATATATATATATATATATATATATATATATATATATATATATATATATATTATATATATATATATATATATATATATATATATATATATATATATATATATATATATATATATATATATATATATATGCACACTACAGTAATCCATGTTTACGAGGGGGAAAACTCTAGATGATCTGTACATATACCCACTTCCACTCATACAATCACAACATACCCACTTCCACTCATACAACCACGATACCTCTTCTTCACAATGCCTTTTATCATTGCCATAGTGCACATACAGTGGATATAAAAACCATGTCAGAACATTTTTCACCTTTATTGTGAAATTGCAACGTGTAAATATTAAGTGACAAACAACCAGAAATGCTTTTGGGTAAAATAACTTTTTTTTTTTTTTTACTTCCAATCCCCAGGTTTCATAAGTGTATACACAGAACTGGGTATGTGTCAGTGTTCAGAATCAACCAATCACATTAAAATCATGTTAAATACTAATTAGTGTACACCTGCCTTCAATTAAAGTGACTGATTAACCCTAGATAAAGTCCAGCTGTTCCTGTAGGATTCTCCTGACATCTTCTGGATAACATACAACTGGAAAAGTCATGGGCCATAAAGAGCTAACAGACCAGGCACGGTATCTCACTGTTGAAAAACATTAATCAGGAGAGGGTTACAAAATATTTCCAGGGCACTGGATGTACCATGGAACTCTGTAAAGACAATAATGAACACGTGGAGAAAATATGGTACGACAGTGACATTACTAAGAACAGGACGTCCCTCAAAATCTGATGAGAAGATCAGGAGAAAACTGGTCAGGGAGACTGCCGAGAGGCCTACAGCAACATTAAAATAACTGCAGCAATTTCTGACAAGTACTGGTTCCTCCCTACATGTTACAACAATCTGCCGAATTCTTCATATCTCTGGGGTATGGGGTAGAGTGACAGAAGCCTTTTATAATCAAATAATTTGTGTTTTTATGTTGAGATGCAGAGAGTGGAATCGGTGGTAGAAAGAGGCACACAGAGATGCAGAGACATGTTAGTACTCAGTCCATCCACAATCTAATGACCTACTGTATAAATGTTCTGTGCTGTGCGCTGTGTGAATGCTGATTGGTTGGCGGAGAGGTGGCTGCATGGACATGTTTTGATAAGATGTAACATTTCTTCCACCATTTTAATCAAATGATATCAATATTGTTTAATTATATTGTTCAAATTACATCTGAATTGTTAACAATTGAAAGCTAAACAATAAAGTTTGTGTGTGTGTGTGTGTGTGTGTGTGTTCCTTGACTCCACCTCCTAAACTTTGTCCTCTGTGGACTTTCCTCATGATCTCCTGGTAAATGATTCAAAGAAAGGAACACTAGTTATTAGAGAGAGTGAGTGAGTGAGTGAGTGAGTGAATGAATTACCTGTGTCTGTACCGGGTCTCTACTAATAATGAAGCTACGCGTTTAACTACTGTATGAAACTCTAACTGTATGTTGCTATGGTTACAGGTGTTTGTAGGCATTAATTTAGAACGGTGGATCCGATTGGAACTACCAGTGCACTGTACAGTTTGAACACACACCTTCCAGCCAATCAGAATAGAGTATTCAGACAGACCATGGTATAAAATTATATATATTATGTCTATATATTAATTAAAATTTGTGAATATTTGGGGTCTCATTTATCAAGATGTATATACAGAGTTTTGTGTGTAAACAGTGTATGCACATTTCTATGCATTGAATGGGATCTGTTACTACTGACCATGCGTATACATTTTCACTGGTGGTGTAATAATATGTAATAGCAGGTAAACTGTTTACTTGGAGCTTCTATCCCACTTATTGTCAATCAAATCAGCAGAACTGAGAGTAATTACTGATTTCAGTGCATCAGTCATTTTGGATATTCAGCTCAGTTCAGGATGGTTCTAGCTCCTTGAATCAAAAACTGATCTCTAGAACACATTATAAGGTACATGTACAAATATAAACATTTAGCACATTCTTGTTCTTTCGATTTATAACTTAAGTCCTAATGTAATTCTCAAGATCGCTCACAGTTCCACTTTTAGGGTCGATTTATAACAGGAAGGGTTCGAGTCTCAGTTTTAATTTTAGGGGGTATCTGGGTAAGTATAGTGTGCATGCAGAACATTTCAGGTTTGAGACTTCTCTTTTTTTAATCGGGGTGAGAAAGTGCTTTTTTTTTAAATTCCACTGAATTTCAAGGTTATATATATATCTCTGGTGGGGGACCAGATACGAAGCTGAAATTTTCACACAAATACGTCCTCTATAGTAGCATTCTGCTATAAAAAAATTTAGTTTGAGATTCCACAGGTTACAGAGCTAGGGTTAGTAGAAATCTGGGGAAAATCCTACTTTATTCATGTGTTTTGAGAAATGATCAGATGTAATATAAACATAACAAATAATAAAAATGAACAGTATTTTACAGTAATTATGTTTATGATGACATACAGTAACTTATGCTTGTCAATGAGGTCTAAAATGTTACTACATTTGATATCAGCAGCAGTGAAGCATGATCTATCACAGGGTTCTTCACATCTACAGTTTAGCTCCAACCTCCAAACTCACCTGCCTGTAATTTTCTAGTAATCCTGAAGACCTTGGTTAGCTTGTTCAGGTGTGTTTGATTAGGGTCGGAGCTAAACTCTGCAGCACAGTGGACTCGAGGGCCAGATCTGAAGAACCCTGATCTCTCATGTTAATACAGGTGTACAGTTGGCATGCGTGAATAGATTTTATCTATTTGTGTGTGTGTGTGTGTGTGTGTGTGTGTGTGTGTGTGTGTGTGTGTGTGTGTGTTCCTTGACTCCACCTCCTGCACTTTGTCCTCTGTGAATTAAACCAGTTCCAGTTTAAGTAAAAGTGAAACTGCATTTAGTGACGATTGGACTGTAAAAGGTTCTCAGGAGAAGAACACAGTAAGTATCTAAATCTAAAGCTATAATATGTGAATGTTATGAATCTACACTAGATGAAGAACAGTTCAGTTGATTTTTACTGAAGTTGTAACTTACACAGTTTACTGTAGGACTTGATTTTACTGTAAGTGAACCGTGTGATGATACAGAGTTAGATTTAACACACACATGTTGGACTGGAGTAAGACATTAAACCACCAAATCACTGTTACTGTGTGTGTGTGTGTGTGTGTGTGTGTGTGTGTGTGTGTGTGTGTGTGTGTGTGTGTGTGTGTGTGTGTGTGGGTGGGTTTACAGGTGTAACCTGGAGGAGGAAACATGTCCTCCAAAATGAAAAAAAGGTTTGAGGGGTGAGTGAAGGGTGTGACTCGGTGAAAAACAGAAATGTTCTCACATTCACCAACACTAAACAGATCAGACTCTGATGTGTATCTGTGAAAAGTGACTAGTGAAGAGTTTAATTCAGCAGCTTTGTCTCGAGATGTTCAAAACCAGCTGATGATTAGTGACATTAAGATACTGAGCAACACGTCTAACCCCAAGTCCCTGTAGCTGGATAAAGTATGAAGGGTAAAGAATCGTATCAGTGTTAATAAGGAATATCATCAGATTTTAACTACAGGTTCATTATTCAGTATTGCTACAGAACAGTGATAATGATGCCGTGGTTGTGTGTGTTTAGTCTGATTCAGGGTAAGAGATCAGACTCACCTGAACCCAGCTGTGTGTCCATGAAGAGTGACAGGTCAATGGC
>NC_030416.2:38246567-38249067 GCF_001660625.3 Ictalurus punctatus
ATTAATTATCACTAAGTTTATATTTAACATTTACATTTAACCATTTCATTTCATATTTAGGTTTAACACTGAGATTTAAAACCCCGATTCCAAAAAAGTTGGGACACTGTGTAAAATGTAAATTAAAAACAGAATGCAATGATTTACAAATCTCATAAACCCACATGTTATTCAGAACAGGTCAGTAAGATGATTGGGTATAAAAAGAGGATCTTAGAGAGGCGGAGTCTCTCAGAAGTAAAGATGGGATGGAATCTGGATGGAAGCAGATGTTGCTCTAAAACCTGTATATACGTTTCAGCATTGATGGGGCCTTTCCAGATGTGCAAGCAGCCCATTCCATAGACACTAATGCACCCCATACCGTCAGAGATGCAGGGTTTTGAACTCCTCTTTAGTCCTCTTTAGTTTAGAGGATGCAAAGTCCATGGTTTCCAAAAATAATATATAATTTGGATACATCTGACCCAGAACAGTTTTCCACTTTGCCTCGGTCCATTTTAAATGAGCTTTGGCCCAGAGAAGACGGCAGTGTTTCTGGATCATGTTCACATATGGCTTCTTCTTTGCATCATAGAGCTTTAACCAGCGTTTGTGGATGGCTCGGTGAACTGTGTTCACAGACAGTGAGTTCTGGAGGTGTTTCTGAGCCCATGCAGTGATTTCCATTACAGAATCAGGCCTGTTTTTAATGCAGTGCCGCCTGAGGGCCCGAAGTTCAAGGGCATGCAATGTTGATTTTCACCCTTGTCCCTTACACACAGAGATTTCTCCAGATTCTCTGAATCTTTTGATGATATTATGTCTTGTAGATGATGAGATATTCATAGTCTTCATAATTTTACGTTGAGGAACATTATTCTGAAATTGTTCCACAAATTGTAGACACAGTTTTTCACAGATCGGTGAACCTCTGTCCATCTTTACTTCTGAAAGACTCCGCCTCTCTAAGATCCTCTTTTTATACCCAGTCATGTTACTGACCGGTTCCCAGTTCACCTCCAGCTGTTTCTTTTTACTAACACTTACTTTTCCAGACTTTTGTTTCCCCGTCCCAACATTTTTGAGATGTGTTGCGGTCATCAAATTCAAAATTCCCTTATTTGTCCCTTAAAACTGTACATTTCCTCAGTTTAAACATTTGATGTGTTTTCTATGTTCTATTGTGAATAATATACGGGTTTATGAGATTTGGAATTTTTTTGGAATTGGGGTTGTATATTAAAATTTTACACTGAAACTGAAAACTGTAATTTGACAGGAGTCACTACTTAAATGTAACAGAACGACTTCAATTGTTCTAAATAAGTTCAGAGAGAAAAGAATAATCAACTTTTTACATTTGTGCCCCATAGACACAATATTATATAACATTTTTTACCATTTAACATTTTTCAATTTAACTGATTAAGAAATATTGTAATTGAACAGTTCGTCCCTGTGTCACGTAATGGAGGCTGAGACAGAAACAGCTGCAGGTATAACAGTTTTAATGAAATAACAGCTCAAAAGGGTGAGGCAACAATCAGGAACGAGGACAAGCAAGGGGCAAAGAAACTTGAGAAGGTAAGGCAGATAGTCACAGTCGGGGAAAAGCAGAGTCAGAATCAGAATAGTAACACAGTATAAAGGTTTGGTGACGTCAGAGAATCAGCAGCTGAGTGTATACTTCACGAATGTGTAGTGTGTGAGCAATCTTTCATTAAAGCATGGTGTGACTGAGAACAGGTGTGTCTAATTAGTGCTCTGGAGAGGGGTGTGTGTGTGTGTGTGTGTGTGTGTGTGTGTGTGTGTGTGTGTGTGTGTGTGTGTGTGTGTGTGTTTGGGGTTGTAGTCTTCGGCCATGTTTGTAATTTGTGGTGCATTCTGGGAAATGGAGTTGCTGGTTTGCTATGATATGACACCCGAGTGTGAATGTTCTAAAGAGAGAAAAGAAAAAAAAACCCATAAAACAGTTTCCCCAAAGCTGCTAAAACACACTGAATAAAAGTCTGTGCTATAAATAAAGATACCTGCTGCTTCAGACTGGATTATTACCTTCTTCCTCTTATCTTTCTTACAAACATGTAGACATGTGATATGTGTGTGTAAGACGTGTGTATACACACACACAGTCTCACACACAAACACACACACAGACACACACACACAGACGCACACACACACACACACTCACACACCACACACACACAAACACACACACACATGTCAGTGTTCTGATGTATCATCATTTCTCTCCCAGGCTGTATGGGTGTAATCTCACAGAGAAAAGCTGTAGAGTTCTGTCCTCAGTTCTCAGATCAAACTCCTCCAGACTGAGAGAACTGGACCTGAGTCACAATAATAAACTGCAGGATTCAGGAGTGAAGCTGCTCTCTGCTGGACTGGAGGATCCACACTGTACACTGGAGATACTGAGGTACACACACACACTCACACTCACACACACACACACACACACACACACACACACACACACACTGTACACTGGAGATACTGA
>NC_030416.2:38254067-38291567 GCF_001660625.3 Ictalurus punctatus
ATGATCTCTGGACAAGTTGATGCTATGACCGGACGGCATCATACGACTTATTTATTTCACTTACACCCACCAGGCTTGTGAGATTGTCTGCAATATGCCGTGGTCCGGTCATGCCCCCTAACTATTGAGGACTGATGATAGTATCACCGGTAGCTTTGGTGGTGTGTAGGCTGCAGCTAGTGTGTGTGTGTGTGTGTGTGTGTGTGTGTGTGTGTGTGTGTGTGTGTGTGTGTGTGTGTGTGTGTGTGTGTGTATTGCTGAGGAGGGAAAAGAAGGTCACATGATCAGACATACAGTACTTCACAAGTGTTGTTTACACATTACTTTATCACTGTGGAAAAAATACCGGAAGCTGGCAGTTAATTTAATGAACATTTTGTAAAACTCAGTGTTTGATATTAATGATTGTAAGAAAGTGATCTAAAAACAAATCCATAAATTAAGAGTGAGTGTGTGTCTGTGGGAGCTGACGAGCTGCAATGGCTGAGCTGCGTTACTGGAAGATTTAGTGCATACGACCCTTCATGAAGCAGAGTAAAGAAGAGGGGGAGAAGACAGGAAATCTCCTGCACATGAACAAGATAGCTGACTTTTCTTTTCAAAATGATTTTCACACTAATGATCCAGTTCTGTAAAAAAAAATCTTTTTGACACAAAATATTATATATAGAGTTTTTATACACTCAGAAATGTCATAGTTCACTTAATCATTCAAACATTTATTTTATTCAATATAGCAGTATATACACAGTCCGTTTACAGTGACAGTGACTGTGTGTGTGTGTGTGTGTGTTATGTTTCATCGTGGGACTGTAAGTATGTAAGCACGAAGCTTTTTGTCCTACTGTGTGGCCAAACCCATCATAGGAAGATACGACTACAGAGAATTATTATTATTATTATTATTATTGTTGTTGTTGTTGTTGTTGTTGTATATTAGAGATGAACTCACAGGTCTGGGATAGGGATTTCTCTAATGAAGTCCTTTCATAAACACAAACACACAGAAGGTTAAAAATTGTTCACTCCTAAATGTATTCAGTGTTTAAAAGTAAAAAATGTTAAGACTTAAATGTAAAATAGTGAGTATTAATGTTCAGCTACTCTCAGGTAAAGTAAAGATTCTTAAAATACAGTTAGTTGTGTAGTAAAGTGTTAATAAAGACAGCAGTGTGTGACTCACTGAAATCTATACAAGCCTCACACTCTGCTACACACTTACTCATTAACTCTGGGTCTGTCAACTGAAACACACACACACACACACACACACACACACACACACACACAGATTATTACATTATTGTTAAATTCAGTTTAATCTCTGACTCAAACTGACAAAATATTTACATTAATTCAATAAAATGTTTGTAGTTTCATTTCTGCTACATTTGTAGAGCACTTTGCGCTACTTTGGGGAAAGTTCTTCTCAAAGTGTTGGATTATTCTCTGACGCATCTGTTGGCAGATTGTCCGAGCCTCGACTCGTCCTTGCTCTTGAAGGACTCGGCCGTTTTTGGAGGCTCTTTATATACTATGATTAGACGATGGCCTCACCTGTTTCACATCACCTTCTTATTTCAACTTCTCACACCGCTATCAGCGAACGACATTCCCCAAAGACAAATCGGGAGGATTTTGGGCATTTCACCTTCGACAGTGCACAATATAATTAAAAGATTCAAGGAATCCGGTCAAATCTTAGTGTGTAAAGTGTGAGGCCGAAGACCACTTCTGAATGCGTGTGATCCCTCAGACAGCACTGTGTCGGGGAGGGGGGGGGTTAGGCTCCGTGTAGTAAGGGTATATATGAGGGTACCTTGGAAGGGTAAAAAGCAGAAAGACCCCAGTCCCCGCCTCTGTTCTTTTAGTCTCAGTACGTACAAAATTGTGTGTGTGGTTTTCTTACCCTATTGTGTGTTTTTCCTGTAGGAATTAGAAAGTGGGCTTCTTGTAAGGCTGGTGTCCAGATATCTGAACCTGGAAGTAATTAACACTTGAACTCTCTCCCACAGAATTAGCATCTTCATCTGAGATAACACATCACGCTGAGTGGAGACTGGAAGATCACGCCTCGCTACATGGCTTCCTTCTTTCTCTCTCCCCACACCCTTCTCTCTCTCTGTGTTGAGATCACTTTAAACTCACCCAGAATCTATCTGCATTACATGGTGTGTTTAATGTGAATAAGAAGTTGACCATACATGTTTAGTATCATTCAAAAGGTCTCAGTGTGTCTGGGAACATGGTCTCATTCCCTCAGCAACAGTTCAAACCACTATTAAGATCTAGAGAAAAATACCGTATGCCGTTAAAGTCATACCCTCCCCAGGTCCTTCACACAAATCACCTCCTGTATGTAAATAAGGTACATCCTTCCATAGACATCAAAGCAATCCCAAATGCCAACTGGCCCAAATTCCACTTCTAATCACAAACAATATATGATGGACCTACAGAGTCTGGGTATATCTGGGTATTAAGGGAGAGATGGCCAAAGATTCGAGGAATCTGTAGACAGATCTCCTGCACAGTTGCTGTGTGTAGTTTCATTACCAGGTAAACATCACTAATTCTCTTGCTTGTGTTTTATGTGATGTTTATATATTAGTGTTAAGTTATTCATATTAATTAAGTGTGTACAGATCTATGGGACTAAAGAAAGTACTTTTTAGAAATGGGCAAGCATGGGCGGCCATCTAAATATTATGTCAGTTACCTCTGTATAATGACCGCGAGACTCTGAGCGACATGGAATCCGAATGAAGGAGCACGATCTAAATAAAGGGTTAAACAGAATAATCAAATGTCGAGATGAATTTAACGATAGACTGGAATTCTCATATCTCTTAGAATCATTCATAATTGGAATCAGATAAAGTAAAAAGAGGATCATATTCAATGTTGACAAAGTGTTCATTTAAATGTTGGTATATCACATCGCTTTGAAAAGATAAACACTTTCATATTGTGGATATTTACATTAATTTGAGAAGAAGAAGAGGAGAAGAGGGGTCAATGTGGCAGTGCAGGTGGGAAGGTGAACTTGCACAAGGACGTGTCTTTGTAACTGTAAGTGACGAGTCACCTTAATCCTTCACATGGTATTCATGAGGTGCCATAAGTTTCTGCTTCTCTATGGGTCATGCTGAAGTTTGAACAAAATGGTTTGACTTAATATTCGCTGCAGTAGTGCACAAGTCATTTCTTCCTCATTTTTTATTAAATTTTATTGCATGCCTAAATGCAATAAAAGATATTTACCAGATTCAGATGCTCCTAAACAAATTATTATAAAGTATGAGTTTGTAACTTATTAACAAAGACTGTACTATCATTTCTAATATAATGCATTAAATATGGACAAATATTTTCACTGAAATATTTCAGAGTATTTTTTTACTCTAGTTTACACTAAATGTCTAATATTCTGTTCTGTTGGAAATAAACTTCAACTGTTCAATTATTTTGGAACCTTTAAAAATAACTCACCTGCTTCTACACTTCTGGCTTATAGTGTATATGACTGCTCACTGAGCCTAAACATTTGTTTTTAGAGTGTGTGTGTGTGCGGAATGCACATTGGGCTATGTGAAAGAACGTGTGTGTTTGTGTGTGTATGTCTGTGTCTGTGTGGAATGCACATTAATGTATTGACCTATTTGAAAGAAGGTGTGTGTCTGTGTGTGTCATTTTTAGTTGGGTGTGTGTGTGTGTGTGTGTGTGCGCGCGCGCGCGCGCGTGTGCATTACGAAACAGAGGGAGAGACAGGAAGTAAGTGCAGGAGCACTGTCTGTATTAATAAATCAATGACACAAACAAACAAACACGGGAACGCGGTCTATCCAGAGTTAACGAGAAAACATGGGACTAGAGTCGAGGCAGAAAACAGGACATGAAAACAAAGACCGCTTACTATGCTAAACATAGATGCTACACCGTTCAGACTGATCCTTCTCACACAGGTATACTAACTACAAATAACATCGCGCAACGTGCACATAGGCCAGAGGGGTTTAAATACCCAACATAATTAATCTAAACCAAATACACCTGGGTTAAATCAAGCACAACCTCAAAACAGAAACTAGAACTCCGGCAGAAAGCGAATGAAAACAAAACAGTCATGTGACCAGTCCGGAGCCGTGCCACAGCGCCCTCTGCTGGCCGTGGTGTAACAGTGTGCGTGTTTGATTGTGGAATTTAGTCTGATATTTCTTATATGTATCTGATGACTGATTCTGATAAAAATAATCAAGTCTGATAATGCTGCCCTATTCTCCCTCTTTACAGGCTTGAGATGTACTACTGATTGGTTCTGAGTATCACACACAGAGGATTATGAGGATAATCTTGATATCTTTCTTTCCTCATATAGTGACAGAATTTGCTTTTATAGAGGTTTTTTATATACAGTAGGATTTTACTAGAAAAAGTAAAAACTTTATTGTGCATGTAATGTGTGATTCAATAAATAGGATTTGTTTATATGTTCAGCGTTTTTTCTGTTTATGTGTAATAAAGAATGTTTCACCAATGTGAAGCTGCTGAGATCTCCTCCTACACGGGAAAACTGGACGTCTCTACACATGATTCTCACAACTTCTGCAACATCTTTTCTTCACGGTGCATCCTCCTTCTCCCGCCTCCTTGAAGGTCCTTCTCTCCTACCTTTATTCCTACACAACATGTTCAGTCTTCCCCTCTTCTGTCTTTCACACGTTTTTCTCCTCTATCATCAGAAGAGATCTTTCAGATCTTGTCATGCAATCCCACCACCTGTCTGCTGGATCCCTTCCACAGTGCTCCAGACCACTTCACAGGGCCTCCTCCTGTTCATCTCTTCTATCATTCTGTATTCTACATTCTATATTTTCTATATTCCCATCCAAAAGAAACCCACTCTGGATACCTTAGACATCAGCATCTACCCATCTGTATTTCCTCATTTGTAAGTATCATTGGATAAAAGCATCTGATAAATGAATTAATGTAACTGTAAATGTATCATTTCTCTCTTTTATTTTCCACAAACTTACAAATATTCAAAACTGTGTTTGCTTTGTCATTGTGGAGTGTTGTGTGTAGACTGATGAGGAAAAAGAGTTGAATCCATTTTAAGACGAGTCTCAAACATACCAAAATGTGGAAAACCTGAAAGGGTGTGAAAACTTTCCCTATGCACTGTATAATTAACATCTACCCCTTGTCCACTAAGGAAACCCAAGCCATGAACAAATACATTGAGGAGGTTCTGAAACGGGGGAACATTCTCCCCTCAACATCACCTGCATTAGCCAACTTATTCTTTGTCAAGAAGAAAGAGGGAGGATTACGGCTATGCAAAGACTATTGAGGTTTAACAGTTACTCATTCGGAATGGAACGCCAGTGTACTGTGAGAAAGGGTTAATGTTCCCACTCTGATAGTAAATGTTGTTGACGTTATTTGGTATTTCCTCAAAAGGTAAGCGATTCTGTAAAAAAAATAATCTTAGTTTCCAGTTAATAATGTGCAGGACAGTAAGTGATTTATGGGTAATTTTGAAGAATGGCAGTGTGTGCGGTGTTCCAGTGCTCGAATGATAGATCAGCTGTTTTGGAGGTGTTAACCGAGAGCCCTGTACTGTTGCAGGTTCTGACAACTACAGCATCCTGTGGAGAGAAAGCCACAAGAGCACAGTCGTCAGTGTACTGTAGATCTAGGATTTGCTCTCTGGACAGCTTTGTGGTCAGTTGAAACCTCCTGGTGTTGAACAGACTCCCATTCATAGTGAAGCTCCTTGTGGAGAAGATGGATGACACACAAGCATAAGATGTTGAAGAGGACGGGTGCCAGGACATACCACTGTTTCACTCATGAGCTGACAGAAAAGAGTCACATGACCTCCTGTGATCATGCGATTTATCAAATTTAAACAGAACATTAATATAGCCTCTACCTGCTGGCCTATTGCAATCATGTGTAACAAATATAGGAAATAAAATTTATTGTTTTTTATTTGTGTTTTTTTTCATGGCATGTGTTGCGCTGTAAGATGTATTAATTTCACCAAACTCCTTTACGGTTATTTAATAGTTTGCTGTTGTTGGTGTTGGGAGTACTTTATTTGTGTTATAGCGCTCTTTGTTAATTGGTAGCAGACGTATCGCTTCATTTCCAGTTCCTCGTCAGTCAGCGTTGAGTTTAATTGAGAGAGGTGTGTCGTGAAGATAAATCCTGTATGACAACATTTTGCTCTTTTGGAACTCTAAATAGACGTTGAGCTTGTCTGCGGGATGAATAAACCTGAGTTCAAGAAGATACGCCGGTGTCCAGTGTCTATTGTGTACCAGAACACAATGCAGTGTAGCCAGGCTAGGCAGAACAGACCGGTTACACATGCAATCATAGCGGTACTCATAACGGTGGTCACACTCTTGACCTCATACTAACATACGGACTAAGTATAGAAAATATTATCATTTTTCCGCAGTCTGAAGTTGTCTCGGACCATTATCTTATCTCGTTCATAATACGTATTGATCATAATATTTCCACCTCGTCTCGCTATGGTGTAAAACGTACCTACACATCAGCTACTGCACCGAGCTTCATAAATAACCTCGCAGAAACATCAATTAGATTTGGATCACCGTCAGATCACACAGAACTCGATCAGGCGACTGAAAGCTTGGAGTCAACACTCCGCTACACGCTAGATAGAGTGGCTCCACTCAAAAGGAAAATACTTAGAGAGAAAAAATTAGCACCCTGGTATAACGATCAAACGCGAACCTTAAAACAGACAACTCGACAATTAGAACGTAAATGGCATCAAACCAAACTGGTGATATTTCAAACAGCATGGAAGGAGAGCCTCCTGAAATATAGGAAATCTCTTGGCGATGCTAAAAAAAAATCTATTTCTCTGAAGATTTCATGACATTTTTCATTGATAAGGTTGAAAATATTAGATGTGAAATACAGGCCATTAAATTAAAACCGGACAGTACTGTAATAAACCCATTACATGACAATGTAGCAATATCAGATCAATGTTTAGAGTGTTTTGCTCCGCTTAGAGAGAGCGAACTCGCTACATTAATCTCTTCAGCCAATTCATCAACTTGCATACTAGATCCCGTACCTACATGTTTGTTTAAACAGATTTGTCCAGGAGTAATTGAACCACTTTTAAATATAATCAATTCTTCCCTAAGCACTGGCTATGTACCTAAATCACTTAAATTAGCAGTTATTAAACCCTTGATTAAAAAACCTGATCTTGACCCGTCTCAATTGTCCAACTATAGACCAATATCAAATCTCCCCTTCATCTCTAAGATCTTAGAAAAGGTTGTAGCAAAGCAGTTATGCTCGTACTTAGATAGGAATAACATTCATGAAATGTGTCAGTCAGGATTTAGACCTCATCATAGCACAGAGACAGCGTTAGTTAAAGTAGTAAATGACCTTCTACTGACTTACGATCAGGGTTGTGTCTCGCTGCTTGTGTTACTCGACCTTACTGCAGCTTTTGATACTATAGATCACACTATTCTACTTGATAGATTATAAAATGTTGTTGGTATTAAGGGAACAGTCCTCTCCTGGCTCAGGTCTTATCTGACCGATCGTTATCAGTTTGTAGATGTAAATGGTGATTTCTCCATGTGTACTGAGGTTACTTTTGGAGTTCCACAGGGTTCTGTTTTAGGCCCACTGCTCTTTACTTTATATATGCTACCCCTAGGACAAATTATTCGTAAACATGGAATTAGCTTCCACTGTTATGCTGATGATACACAGCTGTATGTTTCAGCGAAGCCAGAGGACAGACAGCAGCTTAGTAAAGTTGAGGATTTTGTAAAGGACATTAGACGTTGGATGTTAACTAACTTCCTTCTACTTAATTCTGATAAAACAGAAATACTTTTATTAGGCCCACGTGTAGCTAGAAGTATTCTTTCTGATCACATGGTTACTCTGGATGGTCTTTCTGTGTCATCATGTACAGCAGTTAAAGACCTTGGAGTGATTATTGACTCCAGCCTATCATTTGATGCTCATGTAGATAATATTACTAGGATAGCCTTCTTTCATCTCAGAAATATTTCTAAGATAAGAAACATATTGTCACTAAATGATGCGGAAATACTAGTTCATGCATTCGTCACCTCTAGATTAGATTACTGTAATGCCATACTGTCTGGATGTTCCAGTAGGAATATAAATAATCTCCAGTTAGTCCAGAATGCAGCTGCTAGAGTCCTAACTAGAACTAGAAGATACGACCATATCACACCGATATTATCGATACTGCATTGGCTCCCAGTAAAATCTCGCATTAACTATAAAATACTTTTATTAACCTATAAAGCACTAAACGGTCTCGCGCCACAATATCTAAGCGACCTTTTGGTTTTATATGATCCGCCACGCCTACTTAGATCAAAAGATGCAGGCTATCTGACGGTACCTCGAATAGTGAAGGCTACAGCAGGGGGAAGAGCTTTCTCTTATAGAGCCCCACAGTTATGGAACAGTCTTCCTATTAGTGTTCGGGACTCAGACACAGTCTCAGTGTTTAAGTCTAAGCTTAAAACGTATTTGTTTACTCAAGCCTACCCTGACTAGACTCTGTTCTACTACTTCGCAGTCATAATAATCTTTTTTCTCCCTCTCTCCTTTCGCCGAGCCCCACACGAATTTATGGAGATACTAGAGATCCAGATCCTTTCTGCCTCTGGATGGAGCTCAAATCTTCTCTAATTCCAGACTACTGGGACTACGGCTGCTCCTAACGCCATACAGACTTCATATAAATCCATAATGAACTTTTTCACAATAACTGTTGTTACCCAGATGAGGACGGGTTCCTTCTGAGTCGGGTTCCTCTCAAGGTTTCTTCCTCTTAAAACATCTTAGGGAGTTTTTCCTCGCCACCGTCTCCACTCAGTGTCTTGCTCAGCTGGGATAAATTCACACCTTTAATATCTGTACACCGTGTTGATATTTCTGTAAAGCTGCTTTGAGACAATGTCTATTGTAAAAAGCACTATACAAATAAAGTTGAATTGAATAGATGCGCCAAACACACACACACACACACACACACACACACACACACACACACACACACACACACCAGTTTTGTGTTAGAAATGATAAAACAGAAAATTCACTCATATGTTAAAACCACAAAACAAAAATGTCATGGTGTGTGTGTGTGTGTGTGTGTGTGTGTGTGTGTGTGTGTGTGTGTGTGTTTATTTACTCCACCTCCTGCTCTAAAAATTATTTTAACTAAACCAGTCAAGCCAGTTTAAGTAAAAGTGAAACTCCATTTAGTGACGATTGGACTGTAAAAGGTTCTCAGGAGAAGAACACAGTAAGTATCTAAATCTAAAGCTATAATATGTGAATGTTATGAATCTACACTAGATGAAGAACAGTTCAGTTGATTTTTACTGAAGTTGTAACTTACACAGTTTACTGTAGGACTTGATTTTACTGTAAGTGAACCGTGTGATGATACAGAGTTAGATTTAACACACACATGTTGGACTGGAGTAAATATGTGTCCTGCAGTGTTTCTCTGAATGTTGGGGGGGAAAAAAAGGCTAGGAATACAATTGGCACGAACAGTTTTGCACTCAAGTCTCCATCAGTGAACAGTGGAGAAGTTCAACAAAAGTAGATTTAATGTTAAAACTGTATGAATTTCCTGGTTACACAACTGCAGTATTTGACCATGTAGTACACAGTTATAGAAGGGTTATAAGTTTATATTGAAACCCAGATCCGGACGGATTCCTTCTGAGTCTGATTCCTCTCAAGGTTTCTTCCTCATATCGTCACAGGGAGTTTTTCCTCTCCACCGTCGCCTCTGGCTGCTCATTAGGGATAAATTCATACATTTAAAATGTAGATCAAAAATTTATATATTTCTTTAAAGCTGCTTTGGGACAATGTCCATTGTTAAAAGCACTATACAAATAAAATTTAATTGAATGTTTGTGTGTGTGTGTGTGTGTGTGTGTGTGTGTGTGTGTGTGTGTGTGTGTGTGTGTGTGTAGGTTTATAGGTATAATCTGTTGGAGGAGACATGGCCTCCAAAATGAGTGTGTCTGGGGAGCAAGACACAGAGAAAGGCGAGAGGTGAGTGAAGTGTGTGTGTGTTGTGTCCTTTTCTATTCTGTTAGCTTCAAAAACTACAGAACTTGTAGCTCAGTGACAGGATGTAGTTGTAGGTTTGTACTTCCAGGGTTCTCTCACGTGTTCATTCACACCAATAAATCAGTTTGTTGGCTGTGCAGGAAAATGGGACATATTGTAAACATCTGTTGCTCCGCTCGGACACAAACTAGACAAGTACGTGAGATTAGACTGCCTGAAGTAACCATACTATACACTGAAAATTCTACACATGCACACAAGATTAGATGAACTTTGAAGATTACTGCACACCACTCACAGTCCTGTATGGTAGACTTGTTCAGCAACATTCCACTGACACAGCCTACTGTCAAGCTCGTGTCTTTCTCTAAAACACACATTCCTAATCAGAAAAAGTTTCTCTTCATGTCTGATCTGCTCCACGTACCTTCATCATTGTGGACAAAGGGATTCCTTTGCTGGGAGGAGACCTAATGTCTTTGCTACATATAAATATTGCCAAGAACAGAGTACTGCATCCTAATACCTCTGTCTCTTCTCCTTCTTCTCCTGTGTATGAATGTACTGCTGCATTCACCTTTGTGTAAAAAACTGTGTGCACCCTGTGAAAATGTATACCGCCGTCACACTTGTACATCAGACACTCAACCTAAACTATGCACTCACTACTGATGTTATATATAACATTGACTAACTACTCTAGCAAATGGCCTGAGGTTACTTTTACTCAGTCCATTACTACTGACTTCAGTCACCATGGAAACCCGCTGAGAATCGCGACTGATAATAAAGTACAGTTTATTTCTCCACCATTCACTGTTTTCCTGGAGGAAAGGCAGATCTGCCACAACTGCTCTTCCCTCAACTACCCAGCTGCCGATGGAGCAGTAGAGCGATTAAACCGAGTGCTTAAGGAAACCCTATAAATGGCAATACAGCAACGACAGTCATGGAAATCAGCTGTGATTGACTTTATTGCAGGTCTACCATGCCACTCTACATGCCACAACTGGTACCAACCCCCCATCCCCCCTTCAAACTGCTCCATGGCTGACCTACATGCACAAAACTAACACTGTTTCCACCTGCCACTAAATCACTGCCAGTGAAGATCACTGAGCGAGCCGACAACATAAAATAAAAGCTTATTCTGATGCCAAAAGTAGTGCTCATCCTCCTTCTTTTCAAAAAGGGAATAAAGTGCGGATGTGAAACCTATTACATTTTCCAAAAGGACACAGGAAGTTCAGTGATCCATTCACAATCAGTCAAAAGTTGGTGAAGGCACATACAAGCTGAGTAATGGTATAACATGGAATACCTTCCACCTCACTGGATTCCCAAATACCTCAACTACACTCACTACACATACAACACATACAACTGAGGATAGTGTAACCTCTGACCCTGCTCATTCACCGAGACCAACACAAGATATACACTAGTCTACCTGGCTCAGTGACTGTTATGTGAACCTCACATGCACTACCGTTAACTCCACTGCTGTTCACTTGTGATTTTCTGTTGCACTTATTACTTCAGTAAAAAGTCATTGCAAGTATATTGAGTGTGAATGTGTAGGATGATATTGTGTTTTTAATCAGTCAACATTATAGTTTCAGTACTACTTGCATATACCATGATATTCTGTAGAGACTGTGTAAATGCTTCTTTCAACAATTGGGGAAAGTGTCCTAAATGTTCTGTACTTCCGGGGCTCTCTACTCTGCCGCAGATTTAAGTTGTGTGTTTATTCCTGCAAATAAATATTTACATTTAAACATTTTTTTTATTTTAAGTATGTTGTAACACAACGTTTCTCCACCAAACATATAACCGTGTGACTCGGTGCAAAACATAAATGTTCTCACATTCACCAACACTAAACAGATCAGACTCTGTGAAACCTGATGTTTATCTGTGAAAAGTGAGGACTGAATAGTTCAATAGAGCAGTTTTCTATCAAGACATTTAAAACCAGCTGATGATTAGTGACTTCAAGCTGAGAAACATGTCTAAACATGTCTAAGTTGTCCCTGTAGCTGGTTAAAGTTTGTTTCTTTGTTCTAAAGGATCGTATCAGTGTTAATAAGGAATGTCATCAGATTTTAATTCAAGTTAAGTATTCACTGAGAGAAAAGGTGAAAGGACTGAATATTTGGGAAAATGCAGAACAGTAATAAAGATGCTGTATTTGAGGGTGTTATAGTCTGATTCAGGGTCAGACTTACCTGTGTGTCCATGAAGACCAGTCAATGTCCAGCCAAATAGATTTCAGAGACAGAGACTATACTACTAATCTGATTTTTCTTAATTTTATCTATTAAACTTTCACAAAGAACCACAAGTTTTACATTAGAGATTTTAAAATCTACTGATTGTCCCCTTCATGTTTTGTGTTTATGAACATTTATATCTTCAGATCAGACTCACCTGAACCCAGTTGTGTGTCCATGAGGAGTGACAAGTCAATGAACCGTCCAATACACTTCAGAGACAGAGACAGTACTACTGATCTGAGGTCAGTGGAGTTTAATATTAGTTCAGTGTGTAATCACTCACACTCTCACATGCTCAAACTCTGGTTTAGAGAATTACATCAGTTCATCACATCTGCATTCTCAGAGCTGGAGAGTGTGATATTACAGACGTGAAATTAAATAATGACATTTTTACAGCTGTAGATTTCAGTGAGATGAAATGTGATGTGATTATGTAAATTACTGACACTGTATTTTCATAAATACATTTTTTCAATAAGCAGTAATAATCATTTAGTGAATCTTGAACTGATGATTAGTATGGATAATTAGAAAATATGTCTGTATTTATTAGTTTGTGTTTTACAGATATGAATATGATTTATAGTCTTTGTTAAATGCAATGTTTTGTATGTTCACAGGCTGCAAAAGGATTCAGATACCACACACAGCAACCTACTGGAGTCTATATTTAAGGTTTGTGTGTGTGTGTGTGTGTGTGTGTGTGTGTGTGTGTGTGTGTGTGTGTGTGTGAGAGAGAGAGAGAGAGAGAGAGAGAGAGAGAGAGAGAGAGAGAGAATGTTCATTTGTTTATCTTTTTTATGAGAGTTATTAGAGTTGTTAATATAAAACGTGTTGGTGTAGTGGTGCAGTTTGAAACTTTATTAGTAAACTCTTTGTTACGCCCTGGCGAACTCGCAGCCGCAATACTCAGATGGTGGCTCCACTTTCAAACATGCCGGACAAGCACTACTTCCGGCCATGCACGCGCTCAAGTTCGCCTGAGTATTGATCACCAACACCTGTGCGGCTCTTGGGTTATAAACGGCCTCATTAACCTTCACACCTTCGCGAAGTAAACGCTCAGTTTAGCTGTGTTACCAAGCCTTCAGCTTTCGTCTAGATTTTCCTGGTTCTTGGACTTTCCTGCCTGTTATTTACGATTACGATTCCCTGCCCTGTCTCATTTGGATTGTTCGCCTGACTTTTGCCTGTTTCCTGTGTTTCCTCCTCCGTCGCTTCTGTACACGCCACCCTGCCCGTCCGCTTTCTCCAACAGCGATCGTGACACTCTTCAGGGACGATCACAGCTACTCAAAACATCTGTTAAAAAAGAAAACCGAACTTAAGAAGAGAAAAATGCAATAAAGTAACCTCACTCCCTAACATGAACAACTAATAAACCCTTTAAAAACAGAGAGAAATTAAACAGACTCATGCCCTACAGCTTTCTAAAGCTTAAAGTTTAAAGTTAGATTCATATACTACAGACAAATACAGTACATAATACAATACAGTGAGAACAGGTAAACACTCTAATTTCACACATGAGATAACAAAAAGAGTATAAAAATATACACACACTGAACCACAAATCATATTACATCCCAGCATGGAACAATTTAATAAACCTTTTTTTAAAAATAAATAAATACACCAAGCAGCCTTTACACAACAGAGTTGCAATACGATCTCAAGCTGAACATAGTTAGATGAGCTAAACAGCAAGTTTCCCCAAAACTCAGGATTGCATGGACCCTCAATAACCCCCCCCCCACCCCCACCCCAGTGGAAAATGGAGTTCAACAACGATTCCAGCATTGGCATGACACCCGCATGCCGGATATGACCCATCACTATATTTCACACCATTTTAAAAATAAAAAATTTAATCAAAGCTTTAATACTTAATAATGAATTGCTTCAATGTTATGAAATATTGTGAAGGTTCACCAACTGAATAGAGCTCATATACACTATCATAAAATACTGAAAGCTGTACTTTCTCTATTTATGATTTTTTTTTTTCAGTTTTGTGCAAATTTTTATTATGATAATTATTATGATAACTTACAATTTACAGCTTCTTTGACGATAATTAGACAAAAGTGCAATTTAATCGGTGGTAATGAATAGAGACTAACATTATGAATTCATAATTTTCTCTTATTTTTTATTTCTAATCAGGAGCTGGAGCACAGAGTCATCAGTCTGATAAAGAATGAGCTGAAGAGATTTAAGAAGCTCCTGAGTCCAGATTACCCAGCATGCTCTGAGAGGGAGGTGGAGGAGGAGGAGGATCAGAGCAGTGTCAGAGAGGGAGTGCTGAAGATCACACTGCACTTCCTGAAGAACATGAACCACACAGATCTCGCTAACACACTGCAGAACAGTAAGAGCTCATGGGGTTATAACATCACTTTAACTTTAGAGGAAGGAAACAGAATATTCATCACATCTTATTAATCAAATTACATTATCAGTAGAATCTGTTAGATCAATACTGACAGTAAATATGATATACACAGAACTGTATTATTTTTATCAGAACTCGCCCCTGCCTACCAACAAAAACTCAAATCCACACTGAGAGAGAAATGTAAAAGAATTAATGAAGGAATCTCACAGCCTGGAAGTTCAGCACTTCTGAATGAGATCTACACAGATCTCTACATCACAGAGGGGTGGAGTGGAGACGTCAATAATGAACATGAGGTGAGACAGATTGAGACAGCGTCCAGGAGACCAGCAGCACAGGAGACACCCATCAAATGTAAAGATCTCTTTAAAGACAAGTCCATCAGAAGAGTGCTGACTAAAGGAGTTGCTGGAATTGGAAAAACAGTCTCTGTGCAGAAGGTCATTCTGGACTGGACTGAAGGAAAAGCAAATCAGGACGTCACCTTCATGTTTCCACTTCCCTTTAGAGAGCTGAATCTGATGAAGCAGGAACATCTCAGTCTGATGGATCTTCTTCATCACTTTTTCCCAGAAATAAAAGAATTAGAATTAATAGACTGTGAGATCAACAAAGTCCTGTTCATCTTTGATGGTCTGGATGAGTGTCGACTTCCTCTAAATTTCCAGAAGAATGAGAGACTGTGTGATGTGACAGAGTCAGCCTCAGTGGATGTGCTGCTGACGAACCTCATCAAGGGGAATCTGCTTCCCTCTGCTCTCCTCTGGATCACCTCTCGACCAGGAGCAGCCAATCAGATCCCTCCTGAGTGTGTAGACCAGGTCACAGAGGTACGAGGGTTCAGTGATCCTCAGAAAGAGGAGTACTTCAGGAAGAGGATCAGTGATCAGAGCCTGGCCAATAAAATCATCTCACACATGAAGTCTTCAAGAAGCCTCTACATCATGTGCCACATCCCAGTCTTCTGCTGGATCTCAGCCACTTCACCCAACATTCTAGAGAGAATGTTGGGTGGAGCAGAGAGTGGAGAGATCCCCAAGACTCTGACTCAAATGTTCACACACTTCCTGATCTTTCAGATCAAACACAAGGACCAAAAGTACCATCAGAAATGTGACCCTGATCCTCAGCAGACCAGAGCGAGTATCCTGGCACTGGGGAAACTGGCTTTCCAGCAGCTGGAGAAAGGAAACCTGATCTTCTATGAGGAAGACCTGAGAGAGTGTGGCATTGATGTGAAAGAAGTGTCAGTGTACTCAGGAGTGTGTACCCAAATCTTCAGAGAGGAGTTTGGGCTTCACCTGGGGAAGGTGTTCAGCTTTGTACATCTGACTGTTCAGGAGTTTCTGGCTGCTTTATACGCATTTCTCTCCTTCATCAGCAGAAATGTAACAGAACACCAAACTGATCTGTCTGATCTTCTCACCAAGTCAGACATGTCTGATTTCCTGAGGAGTGCAGTGGACAAGGCCTTACAGAGTGAGAACGGACACCTGGACCTGTTCCTCCGCTTCCTTCTGGGTCTCTCACTGGAGTCCAATCAGACTCTCTTACGAGAACTACTGCCCCAGACAGGAAGCAGTTCTCACAGCAAACAGGAAACAGTCGAGTACATCAAGGAGAAGATCAGGGAGAATCCATCTCCAGAGAAATCCATCAATCTGTTCCACTGTCTGAATGAACTGAATGATGATTCTCTAGTGCAGGAAGTCCAACATTACCTGAACAGAAGAGGTGACTGGTGTCTCAGTGAAGACAGACTCTCTCCTGCTCAGTGGTCAGCTCTGGTGTTTGTGTTGCTGACCTCAGAAGAGGATCTGGATGAGTTTGTTTTGAGGAATTATCAGATATCAGATGAATGTGTTCTGGGGATGATGCCAGTATTGAAAGCAGCAAGAAAGGCAGAGTGAGTAATTTTTATTCATAAATGTATTACAGATTTTGCTGAAACAAATGATACTTCAATAATTAGAATAAAGCTCATCAATAATTACTCTAATTATCTCACTATCATTCTGTATGTAAAGAGACTGAGGGAGAACAACTTTATATAAGCAGCAAATTTCCCCCTAATTTTTAAAATAATTTTTCTTTGCTTTGAGGAATGAAATAACTAATATTATTAGAGAAATTAAGTTTGTACTAAATTTAGTAACATTGTGAAACACTAGTGTTGTAGTACTCGAGAGGAGTCTCGGGACCACACGTCAATGGTCTCTTTTTTTTTCGTTATTTTTTCATTTAAAAATTTTTTTTTCTATAACTAGTAAACTCTGTTATTTCCCTCACACATCCTCCCTAACCCCCTTATCCAGTTATATTTAGTAAGATTATAGTGCAGCACTTGCTAGAAGAATGGGCAATGCTTATCATGTCCTGTGTACTTATTTGTACACATTGATAATACTAAAGTCGATGGGATATTTTAGTTACTTCAAGAGAAATTTCATGTCAGGTTAGGAAGATACTACAACCTTTGATTGTCTGGTCTCGGTCTTGACATAGACTCGTTTGGCTCTGGTCCTGGTCTTAAAAGGAAGTTGTTTACAGTATATGGTGAACGTGGCCATGCGTGAGCACGTCAGTTGAGAATGTGTGGTATTCATCAACGCCCATTGTGTACAGCTGTATGTACTCAAGATAAATACAAATATTCTTGTGCATACAGGCTGCTCTTATGCACAGTTTAGAACTTGTACTTGTACACACTTTGATAAATGAGATCTTTGGTCTCTAATTGTTAATTATAGCCTTTATTCAAAACCCACCACTTTTTACATGTGTACTGCTATGTGCCACATTACCACCTTCAACGATTGTCAGAAAATTATACAGTGTGCCATCATATGTCTCGTCTTTTTAAAAATGAGAATGTTTACAGAATGTTTTTAGGTATTTTTGGCCCATCTTGCATGCACAGTATGTTTGCACCGGCTGTCCCAACCTCAGAACATAACATAATCACCCCAGGCTGAACAGTTGCCAATCAAATGCTGCTCATTTTTTCTCCAAACATACCTTTAGTGATTGTGGCCACACAGTTCCATTTTTACTTCATCAGCTACATGTTTCCCAAATGCCACTGGCGTATCTAGATAGTTTTACACACACCACACATTCATGTTTGAGGTTGCAGGTACGGTTTCATTCTGCTTCCTCCATGCAGATCATATTTATAGAAGCAACTCTCAAGAGAGCAACCCTGGAGAGTAGATCAGTGCAGCACCACTCCTTTCTCAGCTTCTTCTTCCAGCAGGTCCTTAGTCTTATTTGTGGGTTTTATTTTAGTTCCTTTCTGTAGCATACAGGGAGCTCACAGATCTTCTTATCTGCCATTTCTTAATAACATTTTGGACAGGCACAAGTGTGAACTGAAAGCATTTTGTGCCTTTTTATGTATTTTTATAAACTTCTTTTGCTTTGTAGGCATCAATTACATTTATTTTGAGATCCTCAGTGGATCAGAGGAGCCCGTGGTTGTTGAGTGTTAGCAGAATGTTTGAACAGTCAGAGAATTTCTTACACTCTGAAATTGTTATATTCTTGACCTGCCTAGGGTTCGGGTTAGTGTCAGTTAAGGCCCATTGAGTTAATTAAGATCTGAAACTATACAACTGGAAGGGTATCTAAACTTTTGTTCATTTGCATTGCTAAATATATTAAATATAAAGCAACTGTTTATTATCATTTGTTGATAAATGTCATTTTTTTAAAAAATATTTTAACTTTGTTGCAGTAATTATGAATACTTTTCATTTCAAAAATAAACTAAATATGTAAATTTACTAAATATGTAAAAGTGTAGAATTCTAATTGAAAATATTTTAAGTATTAAGTTAAAGAAAACTATATATAAACTATATATATAAATATATATATATATTTTTGTGATTAAGAAGTGCTCTGATATAATTTCTCTCCCAGTCTGTCTCAGTGTAATCTCAAAGAGGATGCCCGTAGAGCTCTGTCCTCAGTTCTCAGCTCACCCTCCTCCAGTCTGAGAGAACTGGACCTGAAATGTAATTATACCCTGCGGGATTCAGGAGTGAAGCTGCTCTCTCCTGGACTGGAGAGTCCACACTGTAAACTGGAGATACTGAAGTAAGATCACTTTAAATATACATTTTTTAAGCTCCAGTACCAAACTTTGTTTTGTTTAAAACTGAACAAAAGTCAATTATTGCGCAAGTACATAAAAAAATCAGTGTTTAATACTGTCTGCTTACATCACTGCGATTCTCAAAGATAAGCTTATAATAATGATTTATAGTTTGAGCTGTCGGGTCGGATTTCACAGGAAATGGCGGTTTGATGTTATTCCTCTTTGCCTGGTTATATCACACATCCATAAACAGAAGGAAGAACAGCCAGCTACTGAATCGTGTGTGTGGATGCTGTGGATGGTGGAGTGTCTGTTGCTTGTTCTAACAACGGTTGCTTAGAATTTAAACTTGTCATCTAGATGGCTGCTTTAATCTGGACATTTCTAAACGGCAGTCATGGTTGACAATAAAAAAAAAAACAAGTTCTTGTTGAGACGTGAGCTTCTGTGCAAGTCTCCCTGTGTCTGTGTGGGTTTGCAAGGCAGAAGGACATAGCTGCATAAAACAGAAAGCATATCAATGTAATACAGGAACAACACCATATATGGTTTTCAGGAAGTCAGAGGAATACAAGCAAATGTTATTCAGGAGTATACAATATCTCACAAAAGTGAGTGCACCCCTCACAGTTTTGTAAATATTTGATTATATCTTTTTTGTTGTGGATTAAAATGACATAAAATAAACATGAGGGAGAGCTAGTATGAGTAATATGTAATTTTATTGATAATTCACAGGACGGGTGGGTGCGTAATCTTGAGGAGAGCGGTAGGGGGAAGAAAATGGGGTGTGTCCTGGGGACATGGGATAGTCAGCAAAGGTGAAGTGAGAAGACACTGAGAGTAGGGCGGACTGAAAGGTGAGAAGAGGGAAGAATGGTCAGAGCCCAGATCAGAGAAGGTGACATCTTCCTCAGACTGAAAGCTGGAGGGAGGGACAGGCGGAGGGTCTGTCTGTGTAGAGGCGTCAATACACACATTCACGGGGTAGATTCTGTATCGGAGGGGGGAACACCGCATTTCCATTTCCAGAGGGGGTGCTGTGAAGAAAGTTAAGTAGCACCATGATATCAGCAGTGAGATGCGCAAGCTGATAATGAGTGTCCAGATCCAGATCCAGATCCAGTAAAGGGGAGAAGAAGAAATGATGACGGGCACCTAGACACACAGAAGCGGTATTAGGCGGATATTGACGAATTGGAACCCCACTTTAAGATCTTTTAAGAGTAACACACTATGGTTTATTAGTCAAAAAGTCAAAAAGAAGTATAAGAGCTGAGGAGTGCTAACACACACACACTCACGCTCTCGTACAGTCAAGGGCGGGCATGTAGACATAACACACACACACACACACACACACTCTCTGTCTCTATCTCTCACACACACACATAACATTATAACTTTATAAGAATAATAAAAAAGGAGTATTAAGATATTATAAGGGTAATATCTTATAATAATAAAATATTCTCTTTATAAAAAACAGAATAGTAGGATATATAGGATAGTAGAAGGGTAATATAATGATATTATGAAGTAGGAAGTACAGTAAACTCTTTTTCAAGCAGTATAACTATATATAAAATAGAGATATAGAGCAAATATGAAAATAAATTATAAACTAAAATACAGAAAAATGTAACTTACTCACAATTCAGATGGTGAAGATTCTCGTCTCGCAAGGAAGGCCTTAATTTTAAGGGAAAACCATGAGGAGCCATTTATAAGGGTAGCTGAGTCAAGCTGCCCCGCCCTCCCCGCGAGATAATAGTGAGACCAAGGTCTCTCTAAATTGTTTTGTCTCTCCACTTTTGAACCTAATAGTAACTTGGAAAGCCCTCTTTCAAAACATAATGGTAATGTAGATGAGCTCTTTTTTTAACCCTATTAGTACTGATATCATAGTCTTTCTGAAATATATTGGTTATCTACTGTGTAAATACAGTATAAATACTGGAGCTTGAGCTCCGGGTGTCAGATCATTTCTGAGAATTCTCATCGGTGTGGATCTCGTGTGGTGGAACGGAACCAATAAATCTGGACCCTTGCTTCTCCTCACTCAAAGCTGGTGTCTTTTTTTCTATCTCCAACTGGGTTCAGAGGTAGATGTGAGTATTGGCTTCTATGTTGAATTTTAAGTGTTTTTGGGTAATAGGCTAAATTTGAGCCAGCACTTTTCATGTGACAACTCTGAAGAAATGACACTGTGCTACAATGTAAAGTAGTGAGTGTACAGCTTGTGTAACAGTGTAAATTTGCTGTCCCCTCAAAATAACTCAACACACAGCCATTAATGTCTAAACCGCTGGAAACAAAAGTGAGTACACCCCTAAGTGAAAATAGGGTTTTACAATTACATTGTAGCAAAGTGTCATTTCTTCAGTGTTGCCACATGAAAAGATATAATCAAATATTTACAAAAATGTGAGGGGTGTACTCACTTGTGTGAGATACTGTGTATATATATATATATATATATATATATATATATATATATATATATATATAATCATGCGGTGCGCTTAATTGCCAGGTCACCTGAACACGACAGGTGGCAGGATTTTACACAAGCTGCAGATGCCGGTCACACGCAAGGGGCACTCCCATAGTGTTATGCTAAACGCAATGTGGAGTTCCCCATGAAAGGGAACGAACTTACAGCCAAATTAACTCCAGAAGGTCTTGGCAATCTCCTGAACTGAATCCAACTGAAAATCTATGGAGGGTTTTGAAATTGCAAGTCCATCAGCAGGACTGTCATGACCTGGAGGAATTAATGAACAAATCTAATTGCTTACTGTACAACCCCTGGCAAAAATTATGGAATCACCACACTTTTTTTTACTTTGTAGCAAATAAACAAATCATAGATATGACACACAACCATTTTTGAACATACCTGAACATTCTGGCTTTGTCAGACCTCAAACAAACAAAATTACAATTAGTATTTTCTTTCTCCTCTGGCTTTTATGTTGACCTGAATTCTGAGGTGTGGACTTCACTAATGAAAAACAATATTCTTCATCAAGCTGGTTCCACCTTTCTCTAATAGCGGTTGACAGATCAGCTTTTCAGGATGGAGCCTGGTCATGGACCTTTTTTTTTTATTTCCACCATAAGTTTTCAATCGGATTGAGATAATAATAATAATGAGTCTTTATTGGTCACATATACAGTAGAGCACAGTGAAATTGTTTTCTTCACATACCTCAGCCTGTCAGGAAATTGGGGTCAGAGCATGTGTGGGGTATCAGCCATGATACGGCACCCCTGGAGCAGAGAGGGTTAAGGATTAATTGGCAACACTGGCAGTACTGGGACTTGAACTCCCAACCTTCCGGTCAGTAACCCTGCTCTGTGGCAAGATGCATTATCATCCTGAAAAATGACTTCATCAACAAACCTATTTTCTGTTGATGGAATGAGAAATGTTTGAGGAATGTCTCATGAAGCCTGAATATTCAGCTATTAAACAAAGTGTTTTGTGTCATTTCTGTGATTTATTTATTTGCTATGAAGTAAAAAGCTGCGTGAACATCCTCTAAGTGAGGTGATTCCATCATTTTTGCCAGGGGTTGTAGATGTCTCGAAGCTGTAATTGCCAACAACAACAACTTTGTAGCAAAGTACTAATGCTGTTCATTGTGGTGTCTTTTCTGCCGATCAGTTATCATCTTATTAATACTTACTATTTGTTCCTATTTATAAGTACAAAGTTAAAACATTTTGTGTATAAGTGGATATATCCACTGGAATTATATTAAATAACAATAGAGCTGTTACTTATAACTTTTAACTTATAACATTTTTGTTCATTTTTGTTCATTTTGAGCTGAATACTTATTTCCCTTCACTGTAAATACACAGAAAATTGCTGTACACACATTCAGATATCAGTGTTCCGATATATCATCATTTCTCTCCCAGTCTGCGTGAGTGTATGCTCACAGAGGAAAGCTGTAGAGTTCTGTCCTCAGTTCTCAGATCAAACTCCTCCAGACTGAGAGAACTGGACCTGAGTATTAATAACCTGCAGGATTCAGGAGTGAAGCTGCTCTCTGCTGGACTGGAGGATCCACACTGTACACTGGAGACACTGGGGTCAGATCATCACACACACACTGGAGATCCTGCATTTCTGTCATATGGCTGTTTTAGATTACATTTTGTCTGGCGATGAGTATAATTTTAATCAAGCAGCACTAATAAACCAAATAATAAATACATGGGAAATAATAATAAACTTAATGGGCTGTGTCTAAAGTCCTTTACACATTTTTTTTCTTTTTCTTTTTCAATTTTGTTTGTGTGTGTGTGTGTGTGTGTGTGTGTGTGTGTGTGTGTGTGTGTGTGTGTGTGTGTGTGTGTGTGTGTGTGTGTGTGTGTGTGTGTGTGTGTGTGTGTTTGTTTGTGTGCACGTGCAGGTTGGTAGGCTGCAGTATTACAGGTGAAGGCTTTGCTGCTCTGGTTTCAGCTCTGATGTTAAACCCCTCATCACACCTGAGAGAACTTCATGTGTACTGGAATTATCCAGGAGAATCAGGAGTGAAACTACTTTATGATCTACTGGAGCATCCACACTGTAAACTGGAGATGATAAAGTGAGTTACTGATTTACTGTCTTTTTACACACACACACACACACACACACACACGTGACAGTATTCATTGTGGTTATAGCTTTGCATGTAGAATAAACTCTGTGCTGTACTGAGTATTTCATTCAATCATCCGTTAGTTGATAATTTACTGTGTGTATTTGTATTATAAATACTGAACACAGGAAATGCTGAATATTTATTTTAAAGATTCTACACACACACACACACACACACACACTGTATGATGTGTTTGGGTCAGTGGGCGTGTACCAGTGTTTCACTATAAATGTCTGAGTGACTGATTCTTGCCTTTTTCTCCTTATGTACAGGTTGGAGCCGTTTTTTAGTCTCAGACACAGATGATTATGAGGATAAACATAATGCAGTACAAAGTGTTGTAAAGAACAGCTGAAACTGTGATGTCTTACTTTTCTCATTTATTGATAATGATGAAGTTAAGATTCTGCTTTTTTAATGTTTTGTTCTGGTTAATCAGATGGTGTATGTAAGAATGCACCTGTCAGAGCTTTATTTTTCTCCACTGTTTCATGTTTACAATCAGAGAAGTAATAAAGTAAACCTACATCTGTGTAATCTAATATCATGTAGCTACAATACAGAAACTCAACAGTAATGAATCTTTTCGTATTCAAAATTTTTAACAGTAAACAGCACTTTACTGTACATATCATGTGCCTTTTAATTCAGATTTGTCTCTATACAAAGCCTTACAATAGTTATAACTGAATATCTCTCTCTCTCTCTCTCTCTCTCTCTCTCTCTCTCTCTCTCTATATATATATATATATATATATATATATATATATATATATATATATATATATATATATATATATATATATATATATATATATATAAACAGAGTACCGATAGATGAGGTTGTATATAATTATAATTTCCTATTGGTGTTGATAGAGATGTATAATTTGGGTTATTTTGTAAATAATTATGCTTAAATTGTTCACACATTAATGCATATTGAATTATCAATTAAAATACAATCTATTTAAAAATTCAGGCAACCTGATTTTGTGTGCGTGTGTGGGTGTGGGGGTGTGTGCGGGTGTGTGTGGGGGTGTGTGGGTGGGTGTGTTAGGTTTTAGAGTACATGTTATAAAATTCAAGTTATAGCTGACACCTAGATGAACACTTTACGGTTGGTTTTATGACCAGGTCATTCCCTTCGAATGCTACTGAAGTTAGAAACATGTATACCAATGTGTAACTTTAGAGACGCTTCCTAAATTTGCACAGATCAGCTAATACAAAAAGTCCAACGTCAAGCCAACTTTATGCCAGTCCGCTAAGTTCACCTTCTCTTGTGGCTTGTCAGCACAATCCCACCACTAGGGGGCTGCCCGAGAGTAACATTACAATAGTATCGCCAATCCATTGCTCTTCCTGTGAGACCCGGATGTGAAGATTTGAATTTTAAGACCCGAGTTTTTGCAGCCTGAATTTGTGAGGTTGAAAAATAATGTGTTGAAATATTACTTGATGAATAATGAAGATGGTATTTTAACAACTGAATTATACCAACCAATATGGCTGACATGATAGAGTTATAGGATTTGCTGGGTGTTACGAAGCGTGGACGAAGACAAGAGCGGGCGAGCGGAGAAATGACATGAGAAAGAATCCAGAACGAGAATCGAATCGGGACAGAACAGGCAAGCTATGTATCAGGGGCGTAGGCAAAAGCGTAGTGAGAGACTTAAGTCGAGCACCAAGGAAAACACTTCTAAGGAAATCGGCTTGGTAAACAAACAGAGACGAGGCTGCTGAACGGTTACTTCACAAGCGGCTAATGCTAGGGAGGCCCTTATATAACCTTAGGTGTTTGCATGTGTTCGTAACTAGAACTCCGGCGAACTCGAGCGTGGGTATGACTGGGAAGTGTAGTCCTCCTCCGCCATGTCCCTGGGCGGCACTACACTTTGTGAGCTGCCGCGCCAATTTCGCCGTGTCGTAACAGAGCCCCCCCCAAAGGGCTCACTCCGGGAGCCGAAGTCCCCCCCCCCCCGCGCTGGGGGGGGTCGGTTTGTCTGGATGAGCCACATGTAAGTCCTTACGCAGGCCTGCATCCAGAATGTCTCGGCAATACAGCACTGTTCCTCTGGTCCATACCCTTCCCAGTCTACCAGATACTGAAGTCCCCCTCTCCTCTGTCTGGAGTCTAGAATGTCGCGGACGCGGTAGGCTGGGTGGCCTTCTATCTCCAACGGTTCTGGTGGGGAATCCTCCGGCACCGCTGTGGCCAAGGGGCCTGAGATCACAGGTTTGAGAAGTGAGACGTGGGAAGACGGGGAGATGCGACTGTGTCTCGGAAGGTCCAGACGATACGTGACCTCATTAATTTGCCTCAGAATTCGGAAGTGCCCCGATATATTTCGGTTGAAGTTTTGTGCCCGTGAGGGGTCTCAAATCTCTTGTGGAGAGCCACACCCTATCCCCGGGTCAATAATTAGGGTGAGCCCTCCAGCGCCGGTCGACCTTTCGTTTAGCGATGTGGGACGCCTGCACCAGCTGTTGATGTTCACACTCCCAGACCTGTTCACTTTGGCGGCACCACTCATCCACTGCTGGCGAGTCCGTGTGAGACGCGTTCCAGGGGAATAATGGCGGTTGGTAACCCGAGACACACTGGAACGGGGTGAGCTGGGTGGCGGAATGCCGTAGCGAGTTCTGGGCGTATTCCGCCCATGGTAGGTACTGACTCCAGTCCCCTGGGTTGGCAGAGCAATAGGTCCGAAGAAACTGTATGACTTCCTGGTTGGCCCGTTCCGCCTGTCCGTTAGCCTGGGGGTGGTACCCGGACGTGAGATTAATGGCAATCCCCATCTTCCTCATAAAGCTGGCCCAAACCTGCGATGTGAACTGTGGCCCCCTATGAGTCACAATCTCCTTGGGGATGCCAAAGTAATGAAAGACATGTTGAAACAGGAGTTCCGCCGTGGTGAAGGCAGATGGGATGGCTGGTAATGGAATCAAGCGCAGGGACTTCGAGAACCGATCTACGACCACCAGTATCGCGGAGTTCCCCTGCGACTTTGGTAAGTTGGTTATGAAATCGAGGGCCAGATGGGACCACGGACGTTCAGATATGGGTAAGGGCACCAACTTCCCCGCCGGGAGCACACGTGGGCCCTTGGACTGAGCACAAGAGGAACACAAAGATACGATGCACTGAACCTCTCTGGGCATGTTGGGCCACCAGTACTTCTCGGCCAGCAGTTGGTAAGTGCGGCGGGCCCCCGGGTGGCCCGTGGCCAAAGTCGTGTGAGCCCAGGTGATGAGTTCAAGACGGTACCCCTTAGGCACGAACTGTTTGTCGGGAGGACAGGCTGCTGGGATTCTTGCACTGGGAATACAAGCTAAGTTCTGTTCTAGGGGCCACTCCAGGGTGCCCACTATGCAGGAGGGAGGCATAATGTAACTCTCTTGCTCCGTCGGTAGCTCTGGGGCATAAATGCGAGACAGGGCATCGGCCTTTGTATTTTTTGAACCAGGTCTGTAAGACAGGGTGAAATGGAACCTGGAGAAGAATAGGGACCAGCAGGCTTGGCAAATAGTGAGCCGTTTGGCGGTTCATAGATATTCCAAATTCTCATGGTCCGTGAAAATAACAAATGGGTATACTGCCCCCTCCAACCAGTGTCTCCACTTTTCTAGGGCCAGCTTGATGGCCAGAAGTTCATGGTTCCCCACATCATAGTTGCGCTCTGCTGGCGACAACTTCCGGGGAAAAAAGGCCACGGGGTGTAACTTGGGACTCTCGCCAAACCTTCGCGATAGAATTGCTCCCACTCCTACCTCTGACACGTTGACCTCCATGACAAACGGCCTGGAGGGATCCAGGTGTCTGAGAATGGGAGCCGTGGTGAAAGCCCGCTTAAGTCTCTCCAGAGCCTCCTGGGCAACTGCGGTCCACAGCAGCCACCTGGGCTTACCTGTCAGGAGCGACATCAGGGGTTGCACTACTTTACTGAAGTCTCTAATGAATCTTCGGTAAAAATTTGCAAAGCCAAGGAAACGCTGCAACTCCCTGACAGTTCGTGGAGTGGGCCACTCCACAACCGCCTGAATCTTACGCTGGTCCGTGGTGACTCCCCTTGGGCTAATGGTATATCCCAGGAAAGAGATCGTGTGCTGGTGGAATTCGCACTTCTCGGCCTTTACGTAAAGCTGGTACTGCAGGAGGCGTTGCAGTACGTGCCAGACTTGCTGGACATGTTTCTCCAGGGAGGTGGAATAAATCAGGATGTTGTCAATGTAGGCAATAACGTACCTTCCTAGCATGTCCCTCAGAGCGTCGTTGATCAGGTTCTGGAGCACGGAGGGGGCGTTTGCGAGCCCATACGGCATGACCAGGTACTCATAATGTCCAGAGGTGGTGCTGAAGGCCGTTTTCCAGAGGTAAGCTCGCGCTGGGGAGGAGGTCAATGGCACAGTCGTAGGGTCTATGAGGTGGGAGACAACTGGCCCTCTCCTTGCTGAACACCACATGGAGGTCGCGGTACTCGGGGGGGGGGGGGGGGGGGGGATTTTAACTGGGACAGGCGACAGGGGACTCTCCACAGTCGTGGTGGCCAAAGGGACCATGGGGCCCCTCAAACAATTCTGCAAGCAATACAGGGACCATTGGGTGAGTTGCTTGTCAGTTCAGGAAATTTGGGGGTTGTGCAGTTCCAGCCATGGGAGTCTGAGTATAATGGGGTGTCTGGTGGAGACTGTGAGGTAAAGGACCAGAGTTTCATGGTGAAGGGCGCTAACTTGAAGGCAGACAGGGTGTGTGCTGTGAGATATTACACCTCCCCCTATAGGCGTCCCATCAATGGATTGGAGCTCACGAGGACGGAGGAGGGGACGTATGGGAAGGCCGAGCTCCTGTGCCGTCTTCTCATCTATGAAGTTCTCCGCTGCTCCGGAGTCGATGAGTGCTGAAAGAACAAAAGAACGGCCTGAATGTTCTATCACGACTGGTACAGAAAATACGTGAGACGTACAAGACTGGTTAGGACTCAGCCGGGCATGACAAGGTGGGTTGTCAGTGCACCTCCCGTTCCCTCGGTGCCTCCTGTGCGGGCATTGGTGGACGGCGTGGGTGTCCTCACCGCAGTAGAAGCACCGGGACTCATTGCGTCTTCTATCCCTCTCCTCCTCGGCGGTCCGTGCCCTTCCGAGCTGCATGGGTTTGCTCGCTGCGCCCGGCTCAGCTGGCAGTAAACCGTGTGGTATGGGACGGTTGGTACAGCACAGACGATCCAGTCTTATGGTCAGATCCACGAGGTCATCAAAAGTTATCTGTTCACCCCGAAAGGCCAACTCTTGCAGTAACTCCGGATTGAGGCCACGGTTCGTTCCAGCCACTTCGGGCAGCGATAGTGCGAAATTCTAGCATGTACTCTCTTGCAGTATGAGAGCCCTGTTTGAGTTGCATGAGCTATCACCTGTCTCCGGCCATCAGGATAATGGTCAAAGGCGCGCTGGAACCGGGCAAGGCAGTCATCTAACGAGGGTCTGACACCACCTCCTCGCTCCCACTAAGCCGTGGCCCACGCCAAGGCTGTTCCGGAAGTAATTCCATAAAATGGGTCAACTTATGGACCTCAGGCATCTCTGGGTGACTATCGAAGAACAGCGCACATTGTAACATGAAGCCCTTGCATCGCTCCGGCTCCCCAGCGTATCTCTCTGGTGTGGGCAGAGGCGGGTTGTGCGCCGGCGGCGCAGGAGTGTGAACAGCTGGTGCCGGAATGTGTGCAGCTGGTGTCGGCTGAACATGCGCTGGGGCGGTCGGCGGGGGTGACCCGAGAGCCAGGGCGTGGCGTTGGTAGATGCGGAAATGCTCAGTCGCGAGACTTCGGCACGCAACGCGGATATCTCATCCCGGCACACCGCTAGCCCACGGTTTTGTTCCAGGATGACACGTTCCCAATCCGAGGTGCCCGCTGCCTCCATAGTACGGCGAAGTAATCTGTTACGAAGCGTAGATGGAGACAAGTGCGGGCGAACGGAGAGATGACGTGAGAAAGAATCCAGAATGAGAATCGAATCGGGACAGGACAGGTAAGATGTGTATCAGGGGCGTAGGCAAAAGCGTAGTGAGAGACGAGCGTTAAGTCGAGCACCAGGGAAAACACTTCTAAGGAAATCAGCTTGGTAAACAAACAGAGACGAGGCTGCTGAGTGGTTAATTCGCAAGCGGCTAATGCTAGGGAGGCCCTTATATAACCTTAGGTGTTTGCAGGTGTTCGTAATTAGAACTCCGGTGAACTCGAGCGCGGGTATGACTGGGAAGTGTAGTCCTCCTCCGCCACGTCCCTGGGTGGCACTACACTTTGTGAGCTGCCACGCCGATTTCACCGTGTCGTAACACTGGGATATTCTCCATCCGTTTAACCCTGCGACCAAATCAGCTCATAATTCCACGAGAAAGCTCTTACAAAGGCACATTCTTGCCTTAGTGCTTTGGTTGGCATGGTCTTCTAACAATGCCAAAAATACCCCAGTGGATCATAGACAATGCATCATTCTCAGCCTATTTATATAATTATGTAGCTTATTAATAGATCTGTGAATTTCTGAAGACACTTCGCAGCTGTTTGCAGCCTGTAATTACCCTCAATTAATTAACCAACCCACAATGATTTACTGTTTCATTCTGCGAGGGGATTAAACAAACTGCAGAGTTAATTGGATCAATAAATAGCAACACATAGAAAGAGTTTCATTAACCAGTTTACACAAATAAATAAATATAAATAAATAAACTCATAAAAACGCACTTATGCTTTAATGCTTCTCATGTCCAAGTAACCTGTATGCAGTTATTATGGAGCTGCATAATTTGAGAGCAGTGATTTAGCTGTAATTCTCTACATATCCACAGGGTGTTGCTAATTCCCTCTGTTTCTAAAATGTTGCAGATGGCTCTAAGCATGAGTCAAAGCTTCTGTAAATATATGCTCAATTTCCAGCCAAGTATTTCTTTATAAACCCAGTTTCTGCCTGGGAGGTTGTGAAATCTTCAGATGTGAGTGTTCTGATAGATCATCATTTCTCTCCCAGTCTGCATGAGTGTGATCTCACAGAGGAAAGCTGTAGAGTTCTGTCCTCAGTTCTCAGATCAAACTCCTCCAGACCTGAGTGACAATAAACTGCAGGATTCAGGAGTGACGCTGCTCTCTGCTGGACTGGAGAATCCACACTGTACACTGGAGATACTGAGGTCAGATCATCACTTTTATCTTTAGATTATTTTATTGTTTATTTTATGTCACATCTGTATCACTGCCTAGTCACAGAATGAATGACATTCACATAATGTACAGAAACATATCACAGCATTTAATAACTCACCAGAAACGTTATACAAAATAAAAGCATGAAAGACCAACCTCTTTCACAAATAAATTATTGATGACAAAAGGCCCTGATGCTCACGTACAAGACCTTGTCTGGAACAGCACCTTTCTACCTCAACCCTCTCCTAGTCCCTCACGCAACCTGCGATCGGTGCGACCGATGCCTGGTATAGTGCCTACTCAGCAAGGCATGAGGACCCTTTCCAGAACCTTCAAACGGACTGCCCCTGTGGTGGTGTGAACTTCCAACCCTCTATATCGCTTTACTTGTATTTCCTCATTTGTAAGTTGCTTTGGATGAAAGCGTACATGCATAAAATGTAAATGTAAATGTAAGCCACGGGCTTAATCCTGCTTACTGCACTGCACCATCAATTCCACCGGCCCAAGAGGACTACTGTTGAAACTGTTGTGCCAACCAGCTCACAGGGTTAAAGCCATGCGAAGTGAGCGCTGAGATGACCACATCGCATTTTAAATATAGATTCATGCTTAAATAGTAACGCAGTAAAAGGTTTAGCTGATGGACAGAAAAAATCCTGTTCTGAAATACCCAACACCTGTTTTTTCTAAATTTGTATTGTACACTTTTTTAAAGGACAATTCACATATAACATGTGAGCTGTGATGTTTCAGTAGCAGTGGAAAAGACCGGGAGTAAACATATTCAAAATATCTGAATCAACTCAATATTCACATTAAATAGTGCATAAAATAATTAAAACAGAAAAAAAGGTTTTTTTGTAATATTTATTGAAGACATTCCATATTCACGCCAAAATAAAAATAAAAAATCATATATAGACTTATTTTTCCATATAGAGCTAGTGAGTAAGATATATATTTTTTATTTTAATTTTAAACATTAAAGAAAAACTCTGTGAACAGATATATACACAACGCTGAGTATTTAACACTATACAGTGACTTACAGTGAGTGTGTTTAATCAAACCTTACCGCTCACCTAAAATACAAATACATCATATAATAAATTTAATTTCTCTCCAAAAAACAACCAAACACACACACACACACACACGCACACACACACACACACACAGAAAATGAGCAAAAAGCAACTAGACACGTGGCTCTCTGAAAACGCAAATCCAGTCAACACACAGCTCGTCAAAACCGACTAAAGCAAGTAAACAAGCACATGCAGAGAATACTTCTATTTAAAACAGCACTGATCAGAACTATAACTAGATAGAATATAGAAATGAAATTTGAAGCAAAAGCCACTTTGTGAGGCGACACAAGCAGCAGTAATTTATTGTCAACTAAGATTTTGTTCATTTCATTCAAATTCGGTATAAAGTGACCAATCACATGACTCCAAACCAATCCAATATTAACGTTAATAAACCCTAACCCTGGACTTTTAAAGTGGAAAGTGGGATGTTTCTATTTAGTGGTTCCAAGGTATTAAACGAAAATTAATAAAACTGTTCAGGGGATGAGAAACAGGTTGGAAGCTTTTATAAAGTTATTAGAAGAAGGTATTTATATCACATTAAAAAAAATAATAATAAGGGGGGGGGGGGGGGGGGTATAACAAATTTCCAATCTGCTGTTTATTGATTTATCCACTGTTAATATTTCCATATTATTAATTATTATTAATTATTATTATTAGTAGTAGTAGTAGTATTAATTTTAGTTATACAGCTGAAGGAACTTTTGTGAAATTGAAGACATGGAGAAATGTCCTGTTTGTTATAAATTAACATAATTTTTTAAAAGTTGTCCTAAGGGTGTATAAACTTTTGCACAGGACTGACTGGCACTATTACTTTATTTTACTTTAATTCCTGATAGTGTTTACTTTATGTTCGATTGCTCTTATGGAGTTATTCTCAGTGGCCAGAGATCACTATGTATTACCCATAATGCACTGCAAGTGTACATCAGGTATAACACTAAAATTAGCTACATCTTTTGTTTAGCATTCCTGTGCTAATCTCACATGCTAGGCTCTAATTTGCTGTTTAGCTAGCAGGCTACGATATCACAGAGACCAGGCTGCATGTTTTCTCCTTACTTTTTCTAGTTGCTTACTGTTTGTTTGCAGTTTACGTGATCCTAAACTACACGCTCTTCCATCACACACTAGCATTTAATAAACAAACATGGCTGACTGTGTTGCCCCAGAAAGTCACAAGTGTATTAATCACGTAGCTGCGGGAAATTAAAAGCGTACACACATCGGTAGCCAATCAGATTGTTTATAACACAATGACTGACAGCAATGAGGGCAGAGGAAAACTGAGTAACAATGAGCTGTGTATTTAAAAAATGAGTTAGAAAATGAGTTATAGTCACTCACACACACACACACACACACACACACACACACACACACTCTTATTTACATTGTTAGCAAAATTACAGCTGACTCTCTTTGAATAACAGACTCTGTTACACTCTTATACTGTTATACAGCAGTTAGCAAATGTGTGTCTTTCTCTCTCTCTCTCTCACACACACACACACACACACACACACACACACACACAATAATAAAAACTAAGCAGCTGATGTCTCTTCACTCACTACAACCAAGACATTAATTAAAAGATAATATTCTTGTGTATATGTTTATTCATAGAAGTGTGTGTGTGCGTGTGTGTGCGTGTGTATATACGTTGTTCATATTTTCCTCGAGTCTTTTGCTTCAAACAGCTTCATCCGTTCCTGCACTGTTAATCCCTCTTTTAGACTCTGAGGAGAAGAGAAAGAAGTGAGTTTTACAAAGCTGTCAATCATGCAGAAAGCCCCTCCCACAAGAGGCCTCGGATCATCAAGGAACTGTTTCCTCCAAAAGGTCCAGACAAACACACTGTTAATTATTTTTACCTTCTTCGTAACTGAATGATAACAAGCTCATTGTATTTAACTTTCCAATCCCAGCCCTCCGCATACCAAAAGTGTTATAGTTGCTATGGTTACCGCACATTTCAGTACAACATTTCAGGGCTGAGGTTTACAGTGGATCTCATTTATTCCCACTTCAATAGTGAAGCACAAACAAATCACCTTCTAAACCATTATTTATGATCACCGCCATCCTTACAGTCCATCAGAGTTAGAACTGTTTACGAAGCTACTGAAGAAAAAATATTTCATTTGACCTTACTGTGACATGAGAATCATGTTTTTGTCAAATGTACAAAGGATGAAAGACGCACACCATACATGACATCATTCTATCATTCAGGTTAAAATAATCACAAACATAATAAACTACACACAACACAAGAAGAAATACACAACAGAAATTATTTGTGCAAGCAAACACACACACACACACACACACACACACACACACACACACACACACACACACATAAACAGAAATAAGTTAACACACAACAAAACCCAAGCAGTGCTGTTACAGGTGGTTTTGATTACACTGATTTTGCTCTGGACAATGTATGAGGTTATTAACACAGGTTTTTTTCAGATTAATTATATTTTAATACACAGATCTACTTACCCCATGGCAATAAAATTAACGGATATTAAACCCAAAATGAATCACTGCAGCGCTGAAAACACAATCACTACATTAATGTAAAACTGAATTATTATGGAATGTAAATCACTACAGCAGCATCTTAATCAAACCTGAGTCGCCTAATAATTAAACTGGATCACTACATGATAATAAACCAGATCACTTCACTGGCCTTTACTGGATCTCGTCACCGACTAAAAGTGTCACATACATGCCAGTGTGATAGACTGGAGTGTTCCTTCAGTGACCTAAACTAGATCATTAAACCACCTAAACTGGATCACTGCAGTCACCTACTCATCATAACTTCAGTTAAATAAACTGGATCACTTTAGTGATCTAACTGGATCATTGCAGTCACCTAAACTGGTTTGCCTCCATGACCTAAACTGGATCACAAAAAATGAATCACTCTGTCAACTCAACTAGTTCACTGTTGTTACCTAAACTGGATCTCTACAGTCACCTAAACGGGCGTGCTAGCTGAATCCCTTCAGTTACCTAAACTGGATCACTTCACCTGCCAAAAGTGGATCACTTCATATCACCTGAACTAGATCACTTCAATGGCCTTAGCTGGATGTGCTTACATCACTGTTTATCAAATCTAAATAACTACAGAACAAACTGAATCAGCACAGCAGAAAAAAAACACAAGTTGTGATAAAAACCCATTAGGGAATTGTGGGGGAGGGGCATGCTGAGTCACGGAAAGGACATGCAAATTTGAGGCTTATTCCATACAATACCTACATGACTGAAGGGGCGGGGTCAGCTATCCCAAGGCACCTCCTCACTCACAGACTGACAGGGCAATATACATGAGAGGTAGACTTTAACATTTGTACAATACGCACACACACTTTTACTTACTGAAAACACATACACACACACACACACGTAAAGAAACATAATGTGGGCACCTCAATATAACCACCACGAAACCTGCAATCTCTCACCTTTGACCTCACTCCACGGACCTGCCTGGAAACAGCTGAACTCTCTTTCTTCAGGAAGTCAGGGTTACTTTTTGACTTCATGATATCTGTAAACACACACATGCGCACACACATGCGCACACACACATTAATTATTTATGTTACTATCCTGAGAATAGACTGTTCTAACATCGTTAGGAATTTTCTCAGAAGGTAATTTACAGGTAATGGAAAATAAGGATGCTGTGTGTGTGTGTGTGTGTGTGTGTGTGTGTGTGTGTGTGTGTGTGTGGGACACTGAGGAGATTCCTTACCATATCCTGGTGTGTGTGGGGGGGTGTCTCTTTCCCCGAGAGCTTCTGTCGCAGCCAGTAGTTTTTCTCTCAGTTTGCTAATGTCACAATCGGCTTTAGCTCTCACGATGCTCAGCTCCGTGTAGATGTCCTTGTACTTATCAGACGCATACTTCTTATCCTGCGCACACACACACGTACAGGTTTTCACATTGACAACACTGCAGTGTGTGTTCCACATTTTCCTATTTGCTGCTAGTGTTCTTTGGAAGTCCCCACAACTTAGTGATTACAAGAATGTGTATTTACATAAAAAAAATTCTAGTAATGTCTGTACTGTACAATAATGTCCTCACAAAATGGCTCCATACTTCTCTTTTACTTCAATAATGGAAATTATAAGAGGTTTTGCGGAAGGTCCCCACTAGGGGTCCCCAGAAAAATTGCAAGGAAGTATGTGAACTGAATATTGATAGCATTTCTAGTTGTTTTCTAACTATGAACTTATGTCTCTGAGACTGAGTCTACAGATATTAAAGTAAATCCTCATGATGTTGAATGTGTGTAGATTTTCTAATGTTTGTAGTAATCACATCAAAGTTGTGAGTTTTGTAGATATAACAGATATATTTATATTTAAGTGTGGCTTTCAGTGAAAACTTGTCAGATAACTAAGTAAAATGTTTATACTTGGCCTAATTTTAAGTTTTTATTAGTAATAGCTTTGTGATTTTCTCTCACAATGAAGATCATGCTTTGATTGTTGTTACATAGTCAGATTCCTACTGTAAATATATAACTCTAATTAATATTTGTTAATTAGTTTTTCCACCAGTACATTGGGTAATAATTGTAGAGGCAGGCGTGCTGTCTTTTGGAATGAAAACTTTAAATGTGATTTTCTCAGATTTCACTTTTAGGGGATAATCAGACTCTAAAACAAAGAGAAACATGCAAACGTGTTCACAACTACGTTGTATATAGTATATAATATTAATATGTGATGGTGTGAAGGGTTTCCTAAAGTCCCCAGAATGCATGTGTTTGACTTTGTTCTGTATAATGTGATGAGTGTGAATACATAATGAAACGTCTATTAATGTCCCCACAAAGCATGATTGTGACTTTTGTCCCCATAATATAACACAAGGGTTGTGTGTGTGTGTGTGTGTGTGTGTTTGTGTTACCCTCAGTGCAGACTGAAGCTCATCCTTTAGTGAGTTGATCTCCTGTTTCAGATATTGAATTTCTGAGTCCTTTATACGGAGCAGGACCTAAAACACAGAACATACTGAGGTGTGTTTGTGTGTGTGTGTTTGTGTACCAAACATGTACTGTGTGTGTATTACCAAGCCAGAATGTATGTGTGTATATCAAAAATGTATGTGTGTATTTATTTACCTCCAGTTCGTACAGGTCTTTGCCCTGTGTGAGTGATGGTGTTTTCTCTCCACTGTAGCAGGAACGCATGCGAGAGATCTCCACTGTCAGACGGTTATTCAGCTCCTTACACACACACACACACACACACACAAACGAATAACAGTTGTTAGTTCTCTATGGCTTCAGTGTGTGTGTGTGTGTGTGTGTGTGTGTGTGTGTGTGTGTGTGTGTGCATATACCTGGTTGTGTGAGTGTAGTTGTTGATTCTCTCTCTGACACTGTTACAGTGTGTGTGTGTGTGTGTGTGTGTGTGTGTGTGTGTGTGTGTTACCTGGTTGTGTGTGTGTAGTTGTTGATTCTCTCTCTGACACTGTTACAGTGTGTGTGTGTGTGTGTGTGTGTGTGTGTGTGTGTGTGTGTACCTGGT
>NC_030416.2:38294067-38301567 GCF_001660625.3 Ictalurus punctatus
ACCACACTGAATAACTGATCGTGTGTGTAATCGTTGCTATGGTGAAGTTTTCTGGGAGGAGATGTTTATATAACATGTTTGGAAGGAGTCTCCAGTGTCAGCGCTGTGTAACAGTCAGAAAAGTAAAGCTGTAACTTAAAGTTTTCCCACATCTTCAGTACAGAGGAGTTTACACTTCTTTATGGTTTCTCTGTAACATGCCTAAAAAGCTGCGTTTTTTTTCTTAGTAACTTAAATTGATTAAAAAAAGTTAAAATATGTAATAATTGGCAGACATCTATGGTATAAGAGGAATAAAACACTTTACACCGTCCTGTTGATTATTTTCCAACATCAGCAGGTCCTGTTGTAGTGTTACTCCAGTAACTAGTTGTTAAGTTGTTAATGATTACCAGCGATGGTGGCGTTAGTCTCCTCCTCCAGTAATCTCTCTCTCTCCTCCAGAAGTTTGTTAATCTCACGCTGATGCTGACGCTGAAGATCCTCAATCACCTTCTGATGAGTTTCCTCCATCGCTGTAAACCCACGCTCACACGTCTCCTACAAGCACACACACACATCTATAAACACACACACACACACACACACTAGCCGATAATCAGTTATACTATCATGCTACTGAGCAATGTTATTACTGTCACTGTTCCTGAACTTTATCTGGAAGGAGGCACCAATTTTGGGGAAGTTCTATTCCACCAGAGATAAAGTCCACGCAGAAGGACAGCTCTGTTGTACGGGGTCTTAATTTGGATATGGTGATCACTTAATTCTGTCACTTGATTGAGGAATAATTATGTAGAAATCTAGTGCTAGCTTAATGAATATAATTACAAGGTAGACGCCTGACTGTCTGTCGTTCCGAATGAGCTGCTATCACCATCCAGCGCTAATTTCAGAAGTGTGAGTTCGTCATTTCTGTACACACAATTTATTTAATTATATAGACATTTTGGGACTTCAGGTTGAAAAGGTGAGCTGGGAGCGATGTGGATATTCTACACTTTCATATTCTACACTTCTGATACTGACATTTTATAGGCTATACCCTCACTGCTCTACAACAACTAAATCATCTGAAGCCCCAAAACTGTTTTTATTATTATTATTATTTTTATTATTGTTGTTGTTGTTGTTGTTGTTATTATTTGGAGTAGTAGTAGTAGAAAATGCAGCGTGTTAGTCTGATGTCGTGTCCAGCGCTGGGTGAAATGATACGATGCCAATATCGTACCTTATATACGTATATCTTTTGTGTATCTTGTGAATATATAATATATATGTACCATAATGCCCACCCCTAATGTACATGGACTTCATATTTGCAACACTGAGTTGGAATTATCGAGTTTTGACAACTCTATAACTAATTTTAAGTAGGTCTTGTCGCTAATGATCTAGCACTGGACTGATAAAAGTGTCACAGAACCCTCTGATGTACTTCCTTGGATTACTTGTTTTCCAGCTCCGCCTTGACCACGCCCCGATCACTACTCTCACCTGTTCCTCGTTAGCGTTACTGTTTATCTACTGACTGACTCTTTCTATAAGGTAAAGAGTGTCTGGAAAGTCTACTGGAGCATGACATGATTTGAGTAGGTAACGGTTTCCAACTAATTAAGTGATTAAAATCTTGACATGATAAAAGTTTCTTTAGGAAACATTCATCTCATGAGATCAGCTCTTACTGACCACGGCAACAACATGAAGCGAAATTCTACAGGTGATGCCGCCAACACAAAACATCTACATGTAGGAGACTTGTTTAAAATGGTTTAAAGTGATAGTCTGAACCTTAAGACTGTCGAAGTCTTTCTGGTACTTTTCTCGCAGACTGGCCATGTCTCCATCTGGCGGTTTGTTGTCCAGTTCATCACGCATGTTCATCATCTGCAGCTCCAGCTCCTGCACACGGCTTCTCAGCAGTGACATCGAGTCCCTGCTCAGTTCCTGCTCATGCCCCTTCCCCTCCTCAAACTGACCTGCAGCTTCTGCCTCTGTTGTGGATGGATGATGTGCATCATCTGCGATTGTCTCTAATCTCTCTCCGAGAGTGCGAATAGTCTGACTGTACCGGTTGTGTAGCTTCTGAATCTCTTCCTGATGTACACTTTCCAGTTCCTGAACTTTCCCATGGAGTTCATGCTCCAATTTGCATATGTGTTCCTTGTGCCTTAGCTCTGTTCCCTCGACTTCTTGCAGCAAGGTTTCCAGCTTCTGTTGGGTGTTTTCAGTACATTCGATTAACACTAGCTCACTGGTCACTCGTTCCTGCTCTGCCTGACCCAATTCTTCTGCATGCTTTCTCTTAATCTCTTGCATCACTCTATGGAAATTCTCCTCCATCTGTACAATCTTCTCCTGCTGCTCGTCCATCTCCTTAAGCTGCTTTGCTGCCTCCTCTCGTAGAGTTTCGTTTTCCTCCTGAATGGAATTTATTGTCTTGAAGTACTGAATCCGTTCCTGTTCCAGGCTACTTTGAAAACGCTGTTGGATAGCTGCTACATGTTGAGCATGCTCCTGGACCAAAGTGGCCATATTGTGGCTAGTCTCCTGGCAGAGTGATAGCTCCCTTTCATGGTCAGCTCGCAGTCGACAGGCAACATATGCTACCTGCACCTGAATCAGAGCCTCATACATGCAGAAAGAGTTGCACATCAGGATTCTGGTGTCTCTGGGTCCCAAAACTGCTTGGATGTGACCTGCAAGTCCACAAAGGACAGAGCTGTTATCTTCCTCACATGCCTTCTCCAGCTGCTCAGTCAGGTGGTGAAGGACCTTTGCTTGTCTTTTTAGCTCAGTAATGAGACTCTCTCGCCTAGTATCCAGTGATGCCACTGATTCTGTGACACACGACTGTATGATTCCAGCTAAGTGTCTTTCTATTATTTCTTGAGCAAGAGTGTGAGCTTCTTCCCTCTCAATCTGCTGTGTATAAGGAGCAAGTTCAGGAGGGGTGATGTCAGAAATGGAGGTCTCTGTATCAGCGCTAAGCTTATCACCAGTATGTTGGGTGACACTTTCGGCATTGAGAGCCATAGCTGCTTCCCTCACAACTATATCCCTTTGCTGCAAGATCTCTTTTACCTCGATCAAGTCTCTTTGAAGCTCCTCAAACTTGTCTTGGTAAGAGTGCTTTAAGTTCTGAAGGGAGTATGCAAGCTCAGCATTAATACAAGCATTGTGAATTGAATTCTGAGCAAAAGCACTATTATCAGGTGTCAGCAAACTGTCTGACTGCTCACTAAAAGTATGTGCTTGACTGAGCTCGTTTATCAGCATGCTCTGTAGTTTTAGTTTCCTGGTCAGAATGTCAGTGTACATTACAGAAAGGCAATCCTGGTGGCTCGTATTAACCTGTTGGAATTCTCTATTTATCTCACAAAGACTTTGCATTAGTTCTGATTGTGGATCTTGAAGAGAAAATGCCATTTTTTCCAAAACAGTCCCTTCGAATGCTAACATTCTCGCAAGAACCTTTACTGCACTTTTATCCAGCTGTGCCTGGGGCTCACTCTGACAGGTAAGAGAATCTTCATATCGTGCGGCAACTTGCCTGATGTGCAAGGCTGCATTAACCAAGTCTTTCTCAATCGCAGCTAAGATGTGAACTTGTGCTTGTGCTCTTCCCTCTTCATTCTGACCACTGAGGATCTCCCTAACCTTAATCCTGCAGGACTCCACAAAAGCCAGAGCTTTCTTGTAATCTTCATTGTTGACACTATCCTTTACAATGACGTCCAAGCAAGAATGGGATTTACCATCTGGTTCATCCTGGTCTGGTTCAGCAGAGGTTTCGTCACAGCATACTTCCATCAAATCTTTGTTTCCAGGCTGCTCTTCTTCATTGTGCATCTTTGATGTGATGTCTCTAAGCTTCTCCTCTGTGGTCTGGAGCTTTGACTCTAGTGCATGGATGATGGACAAAAATTTTTCTGTATCACTGCAGTACTGGAATGTGCTGTCAGTTACTAAGCTGATATCTTGGGACAAGTCCTGCATGGTGTCATCAGTGAGGTTTAGGCTCGTTTCTGGTACGAGGTCCTGCCTCTCCTCTTGAGTAAAATCTAGGTATGTGTTATCTGCATGAACCCTGCTAATTCCTTGAGACTGGTGGTATTTTTGGCACTGAATGTTGGAGAAGCGGATCCTCTGCCGCTTGGCAAAGGACACTTCTGTCTCTGAGCTGCTTCTTGCAAGACTCAAAGAGGAAGTGGTAGAAAAGGATATATCATGCTCTGCTTGTTTTTCTAGTGCGTCAAGGACATCTTCTTGAGAGCAGCATCGTTCCATTCTAAAGTTTGCGTACCCCAAACGCAAAGCATTGAGATCCTCTTCCAGTTCGGATATTCGGTCTTCTGCTACCGCCAGCTTCTCCTGCAAGGCTTGCTCCACCTCCCTATGCCCAATCTGACTGAGAAGCTCATCCTTTGCCTTCAGGCGCTGTTCAGTTTCCTCCAGGCTGCTTCCTAGAGCAGCCATCTTGACAAGGGCCTCATTCAAATCCTGGTCTTTTTGTCTCACCAGCTTCTCATATTTCTCCTTTGTCTGTCGGACTTCCTCCTCCTTCTCTCGCAGAACACAACTGATTCTTGCAAACTCCTCGGAAACTCGCTCATAAGAGCTTTCCAAAGAGTAGTAGTCTGTCTCTTCTGTCTTTAGCTGTGCCTGCAGTTTTCCTACCTCCCTGTCTGCCTCTGCAATCTGATTAACCAATTCCTGACAACGACACGTAAGGTGATCTCTCTCCTCTTCCAGCCTTCTTACACTCTCCCGAAGGTTCTCAATCACATCTGCCTGCTCATTCATAACCTGCTGCAGATGCAGCATCTCCTCCCTGACCTTTGATTCTACCCGCTCTCCCCCACCTCCCCTCAGGAGAGTTTCTACTTGGTCCCGAGCTTCCTGGAGTTGCTCCTCAGCCTTGAGCCTCATTTCCTCAGACTCCCCCAGCCTACGACACAACCCTTGCCGCTCCCGCTCATGCTTTTCCTCCAGACAACGGTGCTCTTTCTTCTCCCTCTCCTCCCTTAAAGCCTGTGCCTCCTCCGTCGCAATCAGACGTCCGGTAACCTCGGTTAGCTTCTCCTGCAGTCGCTGCACTTCCTTGTGCTGGTCCCGTTGCAAGGCCTGCTGTCTCTCCAGTAACCTCAGTGCCTGGGTTTTTTCTAACAAACTTGCCTCTACATCCCGGAGGCGTTCCTCGCTGTCCCGCAACTGTGCTCGTAATGTTATTTCATTGCGACTCCACTCCTCTTCATGCTCACGGCAACGACTCTGTTCCAGCTTCAGCTCGCTGCGCATACGAGCCACTGCTTGCTCACTCGCTACGATTTCAGCCATCGCAGAAGCAAGTTTAGCCTGCAGGGCCTCGATTTCAGCCTCATGATGCCCAATCATATCCTGTGCCTCGCTGTAGCTCCGTCTCAGGGTGTTGACCTGCTGATTAGCCAGATCATGCTTCCGTCTTTGAGCTTCCAGCTCCGTCTTAAGTTCCTGGTTCAACTTGCTGAGGCGTTGCCATGGTGCTCGGTGAGACGAGGAAGAAGATGTGGAGTCGGATGAAGGTTGTCCTTGTTCACTGGTACACTTTAAAAGATTAAGAGAAAACGCTGGTTAATTGTACTTATGTTCAAATCCCAAAACCATCAGGATCTCCATCTCTGGGTTTCTGCTGGGAATTCGAGGATTTGTCTAATCAACATTTTAAACTCAAGCTTTCTGCAGTGCTTTTTCACAAGATGGAAGTCACAAGATGAAAGAAGGAAATGGGTGCTTCAAGATGGTGGAAAAAAAGATTTTAATGATGATTTTTTTGTGGTAAATTACCTGAAGCTAAAGTGTGTGCTCCTTAAAAGTGTACAGAAACCAAAACTACAAAACAACAAAAACTCACGATTGTCAATGATGATGAAAAACCTTTAAAAAAGTTAAATGAAAAATATAAACACAAAGATTATTAGTGAGGCAAAACAATAGCCATGCAAACAAAATAACGATGTGAGTTTAAAGAAAATATAAAAACAAACAAACAAATAAGGCGAAAAAGCACAGCCTGAAGCTCATTTGGATTTTATGGCTTTATATATACATATATAAAAATATTTTTTTTTTAATATAAATTAATATATTAATATACGCAATAAAAAATATTTTTTTTAACAGAAAGCCCAGAGGGAGAGAGAGATTAGTAAATCATGCTTTCAGCAACAAGTTCATGCACAGAATTAAATTAGTCAATCAGACACGCATTCACAAGACTTTTATAAAATACATTTTAAATTATACATTTATATATACAATTAATAAAGTATATTCACAAACAATTACTGAAAAAAACATTTTGAAGTGTTTAAGTTTATAACTTCTTTTATTTATTTTGCATATTCCACACGGAGATCAAATAAAGTAAATACAGGTGTGTTATTAGCAAATAAAGAGACCTCAAATATTGGATTATTGTAAATTAATTAAACATTTTTAGGTTTTTCCTGAATCACAGACAAAAATACAAATAGGAGGTAATCAATAATCTCCAATATAGTTATTTAATAACTAGTGTTTTTAATTCCTAATTCAGACTTCACTGGCAAACACTTATTACATTATATTTCATATTAATATTCATATTATTCTTATTGTTTTACTGTAATGATCTACAGATGTCCTCTACATGGCGCATTTGATAATGCATCGTATGTACACTATAATGCTCTTGTCTCCTCACAACGTGTGTGCATGTGTGTGTGTGTGTGTGTGTGTGTGTGTGTGTGTGTGTGTGTGTGTGTGTGTGTGTGTGTGTGTGTGTACCTGTAACACATAACCTTCCCGTGCGTTCTGTTCTGCATCTTGTAGCTGTTCCTGCAGGAGTGTGTTCTGTTCCTGCAGCCTCACTAACTCCCTCTGGGTCTGATCCAACTACACACACACACACACACACACAAGTTTATTCCTCTTATTATTATTTATTTATTAATTATAATATTAAAGGTTATTATTACAAACATGTATTAACTTAAACTAGATATATTTCTGTAATAATATTTGGTTCTTTGTTTTTAAAAAGATATTCAATTTATTATGATTTTTTTTTTTACATTTATACAGACAGTATATAGGCAGTATATAAATGTTTGACTAAAATTTTTTTTAAAAAGGTAAATTTACAGTACCCCACAAAAGTGAGTACACCCCTCACATTTTTGTAAATATCTGATTAGATCTCTTCATGTGACGACACTGAAGAAATGACACTTTGCTACAGTGTAAAGTAGTGAGTGTACAGCTTGTGTAACAGTGTAAATTTGCTGTTCCCTCAAAATAACTCAACACACAGACATTAATGTCTAAACCGCTGGCAACAAAAGTGAGTACACCCCTAAGTGAAAATGTCCAAATTGGGCCCAATTAGCCATTTTCCCTCCGCGGTGTCATGTGACTTGTTAGTGTTACAAGGTCTCAGGTGTGAATGGGGAGCAGGTGTGTTAAATTTGGTGTCATCGC